>NW_026109180.1:0-75778 GCF_024516045.1 Bombus affinis
AAGAGTAGTACTGTGATGTGTTCTGGTGAGAGATTGAGAAGTCTAATGACTGGAGGATCAGAGGATGCAACTAAATAACAGTTTTGGAGAAAGACATTGTAATATGACAGATTGTTGTTTATGTTTGTTAACAAATATTTAGTAAGAATCTTTGTTGTTGTGGTGGACCCTTGGCTTATTAGAATGTTTTGTTAAATTATAAAAGATGTTAAATTGAGTCTAATGTTAAGAAAACCGAATATTTTAGATGCACCCGAGGACGGGTGATTGTCAGGATGGCCGTGTCGGAGATGTAGAGACATCGAGCCTTTCTTTTGGAAGATTTCTCAATATTTGGGCTCGGGGTGACATAACTGGTCGCCGAACGTAGCCACGGTCACGGGATGAACGAAATGTTTTACAAAGGAGGTTCCAGTGTTAACGGATACGCTGTATAAACAATCAAGTCTTGATCAGGAGCAATGCTGGTTTATGTGGAACTGCCTAGTTACGGCGCTTGGGAATTTGTTGATATTCCCGATCGATATGTATTTGATATATGTTACTGTATCTGTCTTTTATTTTGCAATCTCCTTGGAGAGTTTACTGTCATCGTCTTGGAGTCAGTCTTAGAGAAATCCTGTGCCTGAGTGAACGTGTCAGTGTGCTATCAAAAATATATTAAAACGTACAGAAAGTTTCCCGTTGACCGTGGATTCGTTACAGAACCCAAGAATATTATTAAAAGCATTTGTTTACTTATTAACATCATGATGGCAAATGCTAACGAAGAATCGTCTCGCGCTCGAAATCCAAACGACAATTCGACAGATATATTCGCACCAGCCCGAGGAGCCGGAAGTCTTTATCCAATTGCCTTCTGACAAATGTTTACGGTTTACCAATAGTTTCATATAATTAGTACCGTTTCCTCATAGTACAGTGCAACGTGATGTCCGAAATGGCTGACAAAATTAGGTACAAGCACGAAATATATGCAAGACAATATATGGTATATGTATAGCTTGGAAATTGTGACCGTTGCTCGCTCGCTCCGCTCGCTCGTAAAAATCTAGTCCAACCCCACAACCGATCCGACACGTTCGCAAATTTGAAATATGTCGCCATCATATCGAATAATGAACGCAAGATGGATTGGTTTTAGGTTAGGCTATAGCTTTCGTGCGAGCGCAGCGAACGAGAGACGCGTAAAGGTGTGTCACAAACCATCGGTTTGGCACATACGGACATTGATATATTCGCACCAGCACGAGGAGACGGAAGTCTTTATCCTATTGCCTTCTTACAAATGTTTACGGTTTACCAATAGTTTCACATAATTAGTACCGTTTCCTCATAGTACAGTGCAACGTGATGTCCGAAATGGCTGACAAAATTAGGTAATAACACGACATATATGCAAGGCAATATATGGTATATGTATAGCTTGGAAATTGTGACCGTTGCTCGCTCGCTCCGCTCGCTCGTAAAAATCTAGTCCAACCCCACAACCGATCCGACACGTTCGCAAATTTGAAATATGTCGCCATCATATCGAATAATGATCGCAAGATGGATTGGTTTTAGGTTAGGCTATAGCTTTCGTGCGAGCGCAGCGAACGAGAGACGCGTATAGGTGTGTCACAAACCAACGGTTTGGCACATACGGAGATTGAAATATTCGCACCAGCCCGAGGAGCCGGAAGTCTTCATCCTATTGCCTTCTGACAAATGTTTACGGTTTGCCAATAGTTTCACATAATTAGTACCGTTTCCTCATAGTACAGTTGCAACGTGATGTCCGAAATGGCTGACAAAATTTGGTACAATCACGAAATATATGCAAGACAATATATGGTATATGTATAGCTTGGAAATTGTGACCGTTGCTCGCTCGCATCCGCTCGCTCGTAAAAATCTAGTCCAACCCCACAACCGATCCGACACATTCGCAAATTTGAAATATGTCGCCACCATATCGAATAATGAACGGAAGATGGGTTGGTTTTAGGTTAGGCTATAGTTTTCGAGCGAGCGCAGCGAGCGAGAGACGCGTATATGTGTGTCATAAACCAACGGTTTGGCACATACGGACATTGAAATATTCGCACCAGCCCGAGGAGCCGGAAGTATTTATCCTATTGCCTACCGACACATGTTTACAGTTTACGAATAGTTTCACATAAATAGTACTATTTCCTCATAGTACAGTGCAATGTGATGTCCGAAATGGCTGACAAAATTAGGTAATAACACGAAATATATGGAAGGCAATATAAGGTGTATGTATAGGTTGGAAATTGTGACCGTTGCTCGCTCGCTCTGCTCGCTCGTAAAAATCTAGTCCAACCACACAACCGATCCCACACGTTCGCAAATTTGAAATATGTCGCTACCATATCGAATCATGAACGGAAGATGGATTGGTTTTAGGTTAGGCTATAGCTTTCGTGCGAGCGCAGCGAACGAGAGACGCGTAAAGGTGTGTCACAAACCATCGGTTTGGCACATACGGACATTGATATATTCGCACCAGCCCGAGGAGCGCCGGAAGTCTTTATCCAATTGCCTTCTGACAAATGTTTACGGTTTACCAATAGTTTCATATAATTAGTACCGTTTCCTCATAGTACAGTGCAACGTGATGTCCGAAATGGCTGACAAAATTAGGTACAAGCACGAAATATATGCAAGACAATTTATGGTATATGTATAGCTTGGAAATTGTGACCGTTGCTCGCTCGCTCCGCTCGCTCGTAAAAATCTAGTCCAACCCCACAACCGATCCGACACGTTCGCAAATTTGAAATATGTCGCCATCATATCGATAAATGAACGCAAGATGGATGGTTTTAGGTTAGGCTATAGCTTTCGTGCGAGCGCAGCGAACGAGAGACGCGTAAAGGTGTGTCACAAACCATCGGTTTGGCACATACGGACATTGATATATTCGCACCAGCACGAGGGAGACGGAAGTCTTTATCCTATTGCCTTCTTACAAATGTTTACGGTTTACCAATAGTTTCACATAATTAGTACCGTTTCCTCATAGTACAGTGCAACGTGATGTCCGAAATGGCTGACAAAATTAGGTAATAACACGACATATATGAAAGGCAATATATGGTATATGTATAGCTTGGAAATTGTGACCGTTGCTCGCTCGCTCCGCTCGCTCGTAAAAATCTAGTCCAACCCCACAACCGATCCGACACGTTCGCAAATTTGAATATGTCGCCATCATATCGAATTATGATCGCAAGATGGATTGGTTTTAGGTTAGGGCTATAGCTTTCGTGCGAGCGCAGCGAACGAGAGACGCTTATAGGTGTGTCACAAACCAAACGGTTTGGCACATACGGACATTGAAATATTCGCACCAGCCCGAGGAGCCGGAAGTCTTCATCCTATTGCCTTCTGACAAATGTTTACGGGTTTGCCAATAGTTTCACATAATTAGTACCGTTTCCTCATAGTACAGTGCAACGTGATGTCCGAAATGGCTGACAAAATTTGGTACAATCACGAAATATATGCAAGACAATATATGGTATATGTATAGCTTGGAAATTGTGACCGTTGCTCGCTCGATCCGCTCGCTCGTAAGAATCTAGTCCAACCCCACAACCGATCCGACACGTTCGCAAATTTGAAATATGTCGCCATCATATCGAATAATGAACGCAAGATGGATTGGTTTTAGGTTAGGCTATAGTTTTCGAGCGAGCGCCGCGAGCGAGAGACGCGTATATGTGTGTCATAAACCAACGGTTTGGCACATACGGACATTGAAATATTCGCACCAGCCCGAGGAGCCGGAAGTATTTATCCTATTGCCTACCGACACATGTTTACAGTTTATGAATAGTTTCACATAAATAGTACTATTTCCTCATAGTACAGTGCAATGTGATGTCCGAAATGGCTGACAAAATTAGGTACAAGCACGAAATATATGCAAGACAATATATGGTATATGTATAGCTTGGAAATTGTGACCGTTGCTCGCTCGCTCCGCTCGCTCGTAAAAATCTAGTCCAACCCCACAACCGATCCGACACGTTCGCAAATTTGATATATGTCGCCATCATATCGAATAATGATCGCAAGATGGATTGGTTTTAGGTTAGGCTATAGTTTTCGAGCGAGCGCAGCGAGAGAGAGACGCGTAAAGGGTGTGTCATAAACCAACGGTTTGGCACATACGGACATTGAAATATTCGCACCAGCCCGAGGAGCCGGAAGTATTTATCCTATTGCCTACCGACACATGTTTACAGTTTATGAATAGTTTCACATAAATAGTACTATTTCCTCATAGTACAGTGCAATGTGATGTCCGAAATGGCTGACAAAATTAGGTAATAACAAGAAATATATGGAAGGCAATATAAGGTATATGTATAGCTTGGAAATTGTGATCGTTGCTCGCTCGCTCCGCTCGCTCGTAAAAAATCTAGTCCAACCTCACAACCGATCCCACACGTTCGCAAATTTGAAATATGTCGCCACCATATCGAATAATGAACGGAAGATGGATTGGTTTTAGGTTAGGCTATAGCTTTCGTGCGAGCGCAGCGAACGAGAGACGCGTAAAGGTGTGTCACAAACCATCGGTTTGGCACATACGGACATTGATATATTCGCACCAGCCCGAGGAGCCGGAAGTCTTTATCCTATTGCCTTCTGACAAATGTTTACGGTTTACCAATAGTTTTCACATAATTAGTACCGCTTCCTCATAGTACAGTGCAACGTGATGTCCGAAATGGCTGACAAAATTAGGTACAAGCACGAAATATATGCAAGACAATATATGGTATATGTATAGCTTGGAAATTGAGACCGTTGCTCGCTCGCTCCGCTCGCTCGTAAAGATCTAGTCCAACCCCACAACCGATCCGACACGTTCGCAAATTTGATATATGTCGCCATCATATCGAATAATGATCGCAAGATGGACTGGTTTAGGTTAGGCTATAGTTTTCGAGCGAGCGCCGCGAGCGAGAGACGCATAAAGGTGTGTCATAAACCAACGGTTTGGCACATACGGACATTGAATTATTCGCACCAGCCCGAGGAGCCGGAAGTATTTATCCTATTGCCTACCGACACATGTTTTACAGTTTATGAATAGTTTCACATAAATAGTACTATTTCCTCATAGTACAGTGCAATGTTATGTCCGAAATGGCTGAGAAAATTAGGTTAATAACACGAAATATATGCAAGGCAATGTATGGTATACGTATAGCTTGGAAATTGTGACCGTTGCTCGCTCGCTCCGCTCGCTCGTAAAAATCTAGTCCAACCCCACAACCGATCCGACACGTTCGCAAATTTGAAATATGTCGCCATCATATCGAATAATGATCGCAAGATGGATTGGTTTTAGGATAGGCTATAGTCTTCGAGCGAGCGCAGCGAGCGAGAGACGCGTAAAGGTGTGTCATAAACCAACGGTTTGGCACATACGGACATTGAAATATTCGCACCAGCCCGAGGAGCCGGAAGTATTTTATCCTATTGCCTACCGACACATGTTTACAGTTTATGAATAGTTTCACATAATAGTACCGTTTCCTCATAGTACAGTGCAACGTGATGTCCCGAAATGGCTGACAAAATTAGGTACAAGCACGAAATTATATGCAAGACAATATATGGTATATGTATAGCTTGGAAATTGTGACCGTTGCTCGCTCGCTCCGCTCGCTCGTAAAGATCTAGTCCAACCCCACAACCGATCCGACACGTTCGCAAATTTGAAATATGTCGCCACCATATCGAATAATGAACGGAAGATGGATTGGTTTTAGGTTAGGCTATAGCTTTCGTGCGAGCGCAGCGAACGAGAGACGCGTAAGAGGTGTGTCACAAACCATCGCTTTGGCCCATACGGACATTGATATATTCGCACCAGCCCGAGGAGACGGAAGTCTTTATCCTATTGCCTTCTGACAAATGTTTACGGTTTACAAATAGTTTCACATAATTAGTACCGTTTCCTCATAGTACAGTGCAACGTGATGTCCGAAATGGCTGACAAAATTAGGTACAAGCACGAAATATATGCAAGACAATATATGGTATATGTATAGGTTGGAAATTGTGACCGTTGCTCGCTCGCTCCGCTCGCTCGTAAAAATCTAGTCCAACCCCACAACCGATCCGACACGTTCGCAAATTTGAAATATGTCGCCATCATATCGAATAATGATCGCAAGATGGATTGGTTTTAGGTTAGGCTATAGCTTTCGTGCGAGCGCAGCGAACGAGAGACGCGTATAGGTGTGTCACAAACCAACGGTTTGGCACATACGGACATTGAAATATTCGCACCAGCCCGAGGAGCCGGAAGTCTTCATCCTATTGCCTTCTGACAAATGTTTACGGTTTGCCAATAGTTTCACATAATTAGTACCGTTTCCTCATAGTACAGTGCAACGTGATGTCCGAAATGGCTGACAAAATTTGGTACAATCACGAAATATATGCAAGACAATATATGGTATATGTATAGCTTGGAAATTGTGACCGTTGCTCGCTCGCTCCGCTCGCTCGTAAAAATCTAGTCCAACCCCACAACCGATCCGACACATTCGCAAATTTGAAATATGTCGCCACCATATCGAAAAATGAACGGAAGATGGGTTGGTTTTAGGTTAGGCTATAGTTTTCGAGCGAGCGCAGCGAGCGAGAGACGCGTATATGTGTGTCATAAACCAACGGTTTGGCACATACGGACATTGAAATATTCGCACCAGCCCGAGGAGCCGGAAGTATTTATCCTATTGCCTACCGACACATGTTTACAGTTTACGAATAGTTTCACATAAATAGTACTATTTCCTCATAGTACAGTGCAATGTGATGTCCGAAATGGGCTGACAAAATTAGGTAATAACACGAAATATATGGAAGGCAATATAAGGTGTATGTATAGGTTGGAAATTGTGACCGTTGCTCGCTCGCTCTGCTCGCTCGTAAAAATCTAGTCCAACCACACAACCGATCCCACACGTTCGCAAATTTGAAATATGTCGCTACCATATCGAATCATGAACGGAAGATGGATTGGTTTTAGGTTAGGCTATAGCTTTCGTGCGAGCGCAGCGAACGAGAGACGCGTAAGAGGGTGGTGTGTCACAAACCATCGGTTTGGCACATACGGACATTGATATATTCGCACCAGCCCGAGGAGCCGGAAGTCTTTATCCAATTGCCTTCTGACAAATGTTTACGGTTTACCAATAGTTTCATATAATTAGTACCGTTTCCTCATAGTACAGTGCAACGTGATGTCCGAAATGGCTGACAAAATTAGGTACAAGCACGAAATATATGCAAGACAATATATGGTATATGTATAGCTTGGAAATTGTGACCGTTGCTCGCTCGCTCCGCTCGCTCGTAAAAATCTAGTCCAACCCCACAACCGATCCGACACGTTCGCAAATTTGAAATATGTCGCCATCATATCGAATAATGATCGCAAGATGGATTGGTTTTAGGTTAGGCTATAGTTTTCGAGCGAGCGCAGCGAGCGAGAGTCGCGTAAAGGTGTGTCATAATCCAACGGTTTGGCACATACGGACATTGAAATATTCGCACCAGCCCGAGGAGCCGGAAGTCTTTATCCTATTGCCTTCTGACAAATGTTTACGGTTTACCAATAGTTTCACATAATCAGTACCGTTTCCTCATAGTACAGTGCAATGTGATGTCCGAAATGGCTGACAAAATTAGGTAATAACACGACATATATGAAAGGCAATATATGGTATATGTATAGCTTGGAAATTGTGACCGTTGCTCGCTCGCTCCGCTCGCTCGTAAAAATCTAGTCCAACCCCACAACCGATCCGACACGTTCGCAAATTTGAAATATGTCGCCATCATATCGAATAATGATCGCAAGATGGATTGGTTTTAGGTTAGGCTATAGCTTTCGTGCGAGCGCAGCGAACGAGAGACGCTTATAGGTGTGTCACAAACCAACGGTTTGGCACATACGGACATTGAAATATTCGCACCAGCCCGAGGAGCCGGAAGTCTTCATCCTATTGCCTTCTGACAAATGTTTACGGTTTGCCAATAGTTTCACATAATTAGTACCGTTTCCTCATAGTACAGTGCAACGTGATGTCCGAAATGGCTGACAAAATTTGGTACAATCACGAAATATATGCAAGACAATATATGGTATATGTATAGCTTGGAAATTGTGACCGTTGCTCGCTCGATCCGCTCGCTCGTAAGAATCTAGTCCAACCCCACAACCGATCCGACACGTTCGCAAATTTGAAATATGTCGCCATCATATCGAATAATGAACGCAAGATGGATTGGTTTTAGGTTAGGCTATAGTTTTCGAGCGAGCGCCGCGAGCGAGAGACGCGTATATGTGTGTCATAAACCAACGGTTTGGCACATACGGACATTGAAATATTCGCACCAGCCCGAGGAGCCGGAAGTATTTATCCTATTGCCTACCGACACATGTTTACAGTTTATGAATAGTTTCACATAAATAGTACTATTTCCTCATAGTACAGTGCAATGTGATGTCCGAAATGGCTGACAAAATTAGGTACAAGCACGAAATATATGCAAGACAATATATGGTATATGTATAGCTTGGAAATTGTGACCGTTGCTCGCTCGCTCCGCTCGCTCGTAAAAATCTAGTCCAACCCCACAACCGATCCGACACGTTCGCAAATTTGATATATGTCGCCATCATATCGAATAATGATCGCAAGATGGATTGGTTTTAGGTTAGGCTATAGTTTTCGAGCGAGCGCAGCGAGAGAGAGACGCGTAAAGGTGTGTCATAAACCAACGGTTTGGCACATACGGACATTGAAATATTCGCACCAGCCCGAGGAGCCGGAAGTATTTATCCTATTGCCTACCGACACATGTTTACAGTTTATGAATAGTTTCACATAAATAGTACTATTTCCTCATAGTACAGTGCAATGTGATGTCCGAAATGGCTGACAAAATTAGGTAATAACAAGAAATATATGGAAGGCAATATAAGGTATATGTATAGCTTGGAAATTGTGATCGTTGCTCGCTCGCTCCGCTCGCTCGTAAAAATCTAGTCCAACCTCACAACCGATCCCACACGTTCGCAAATTTGAAATATGTCGCCACCATATCGAATAATGAACGGAAGATGGATTGGTTTTAGGTTAGGCTATAGCTTTCGTGCGAGCGCAGCGAACGAGAGACGCGTAAAGGTGTGTCACAAACCATCGGTTTGGCACATACGGACATTGATATATTCGCACCAGCCCGAGGAGCCGGAAGTCTTTATCCTATTGCCTTCTGACAAATGTTTACGGTTTACCAATAGTTTCACATAATTAGTACCGCTTCCTCATAGTACAGTGCAACGTGATGTCCGAAATGGCTGACAAAATTAGGTACAAGCACGAAATATATGCAAGACAATATATGGTATATGTATAGCTTGGAAATTGAGACCGTTGCTCGCTCGCTCCGCTCGCTCGTAAAGATCTAGTCCAACCCCACAACCGATCCGACACGTTCGCAAATTTGATATATGTCGCCATCATATCGAATAATGATCGCAAGATGGACTGGTTTTAGGTTAGGCTATAGTTTTCGAGCGAGCGCCGCGAGCGAGAGACGCATAAAGGTGTGTCATAAACCAACGGTTTGGCACATACGGACATTGAATTATTCGCACCAGCCCGAGGAGCCGGAAGTATTTATCCTATTGCCTACCGACACATGTTTACAGTTTATGAATAGTTTCACATAAATAGTACTATTTCCTCATAGTACAGTGCAATGTTATGTCCGAAATGGCTGAGAAAATTAGGTAATAACACGAAATATATGCAAGGCAATGTATGGTATACGTATAGCTTGGAAATTGTGACCGTTGCTCGCTCGCTCCGCTCGCTCGTAAAAATCTAGTCCAACCCCACAACCGATCCGACACGTTCGCAAATTTGAAATATGTCGCCATCATATCGAATAATGATCGCAAGATGGATTGGTTTTAGGATAGGCTATAGTCTTCGAGCGAGCGCAGCGAGCGAGAGACGCGTAAAGGTGTGTCATAAACCAACGGTTTGGCACATACGGACATTGAAATATTCGCACCAGCCCGAGGAGCCGGAAGTATTTATCCTATTGCCTACCGACACATGTTTACAGTTTATGAATAGTTTCACATAAATAGTACCGTTTCCTCATAGTACAGTGCAACGTGATGTCCGAAATGGCTGACAAAATTAGGTACAAGCACGAAATATATGCAAGACAATATATGGTATATGTATAGCTTGGAAATTGTGACCGTTGCTCGCTCGCTCCGCTCGCTCGTAAAGATCTAGTCCAACCCCACAACCGATCCGACACGTTCGCAAATTTGAAATATGTCGCCACCATATCGAATAATGAACGGAAGATGGATTGGTTTTAGGTTAGGCTATAGCTTTCGTGCGAGCGCAGCGAACGAGAGACGCGTAAAGGTGTGTCACAAACCATCGCTTTGGCCCATACGGACATTGATATATTCGCACCAGCCCGAGGAGACGGAAGTCTTTATCCTATTGCCTTCTGACAAATGTTTACGGTTTACAAATAGTTTCACATAATTAGTACCGTTTCCTCATAGTACAGTGCAACGTGATGTCCGAAATGGCTGACAAAATTAGGTACAAGCACGAAATATATGCAAGACAATATATGGTATATGTATAGGTTGGAAATTGTGACCGTTGCTCGCTCGCTCCGCTCGCTCGTAAAAATCTAGTCCAACCCCACAACCGATCCGACACGTTCGCAAATTTGAAATATGTCGCCATCATATCGAATAATGAACGCAAGATGGATTGGTTTTAGGTTAGGCTATAGTTTTCGAGCGAGCGCCGCGAGCGAGAGACGCATAAAGGTGTGTCATAAACCATCGGTTTGGCACATACGAACATTGAAATATTCGCACCAGCCCGAGGAGCCGGAGGTATTTATCCTATTGCCTACCGACACATGTTTACAGTTCATGAATAGTTTCACATAAATAGTACTATTTCCTCATGGTACAGTGCAATGTTATGTCCGAAATGGCTGAGAAAATTAGGTAATAACACGAAATATATGCAAGGCAATGTATGGTATACGTATAGCTTGGAAATTGTGACCGTTGCTCGCTCGCTCCGCTCGCTCGTAAAAATCTAGTCCAACCCCACAACCGATCCGACACGTTCGCAAATTTGAAATATGTCGCCATCATATCGAATAATGATCGCAAGATGGATTGGTTTTAGGATAGGCTATAGTCTTCGAGCGAGCGCAGCGAGCGAGAGACGCGTAAAGGTGTGTCATAAACCAACGGTTTGGCACATACGGACATTGAAATATTCGCACCAGCCCGAGGAGCCGGAAGTATTTATCCTATTGCCTTCTGACAAATGTTTACGGTTTACCAATAGTTTCACATAATCAGTACCGTTTCCTCATAGTACAGTGCAACGTGATGTCCGAAATGGCTGACAAAATTAGGTACAAGCACGAAATATGTGCAAGACAATATATGGTATATGTATAGCTTGGAAATTGTGACCGTTGCTCGCTCGCTCCGCTCGCTCGAAAAAATCTAGTCCAACCTCACAAACGATCCGACACGTTCGCAAATTTCAAATATGTCGCCATCATATCGAGTAATGAACGCAAGATGGATTGGTTTTAGGTTAGGCTATAGTTTTCGAGCGAGCGCCGCGAGCGAGAGACGCATAAAGGTGTGTCATAAACCAACGGTTTGGCACATACGGACATTGAAATATTCGCACCAGCCCGAGCAGCCGGAAGTCTTTATCCTATTGCCTTCTGACAAATGTTTACGGTTTACCAATAGTTTCACATAATCAGTACCGTTTCCTCATAGTACAGTGCAATGTGATGTCCGAAATGGCTGACAAAATTAGGTACAAGCACGAAATATATGCAAGACAATATATGGTATATGTATAGCTTGGAAATTGTGACCGTTGCTCGCTCGCTCCGCTCGCTCGAAAAAATCTAGTCCAACCTCACAAACGAACCGACACGTTCGCAAATTTGAAATATGTCGCCATCATATCGAATAATGAACGCAAGATGGATTGGTTTTAGGTTAGGCTATAGTTTTCGAGCGAGCGCCGCGAGCGAGAGACGCGTAAAGGTGTGTCATAAACCAACGCTTTGGCACATACGGACATTGAAATATTCGCACCAGCCCGAGGAGCCGGAAGTATTTATCCTATTGCCTACCGACACATGTTTACAGTTTATGAATAGTTTCACATAAATAGTACTATTTCCTCATAGTACAGTGCAATGTGATGTCCGAAATGGCTGACAAAATTAGGTAATAACACGAAATATATGGAAGGCAATATAAGGTATATGTATAGCTTGGAAATTGTGATCGTTGCTCGCTCGCTCCGCTCGCTCGTAAAAATCTAGTCCAACCTCACAACCGATCCCACACGTTCGCAAATTTGAAATATGTCGCCACCATATCGAATAATGAACGGAAGATGGATTGGTTTTAGGTTAGGCTATAGCTTTCGTGCGAGCGCAGCGAACGAGAGACGCGTAAAGGTGTGTCACAAACCATCGGTTTGGCACATACGGACATTGATATATTCGCACCAGCCCGAGGAGCCGGAAGTCTTTATCCTATTGCCTTCTGACAAATGTTTACGGTTTACCAATAGTTTCACATAATTAGTACCGCTTCCTCATAGTACAGTGCAACGTGATGTCCGAAATGGCTGACAAAATTAGGTACAAGCACGAAATATATGCAAGACAATATATGGTATATGTATAGCTTGGAAATTGTGACCGTTGCTCGCTCGCTCCGCTCGCTCGTAAAGATCTAGTCCAACCCCACAACCGATCCGACACGTTCGCAAATTTGATATATGTCGCCATCATATCGAATAATGATCGCAAGATGGACTGGTTTTAGGTTAGGCTATAGTTTTCGAGCGAGCGCCGCGAGCGAGAGACGCATAAAGGTGTGTCATAAACCAACGGTTTGGCACATACGGACATTGAATTATTCGCACCAGCCCGAGGAGCCGGAAGTATTTATCCTATTGCCTACCGACACATGTTTACAGTTTATGAATAGTTTCACATAAATAGTACTATTTCCTCATAGTACAGTGCAATGTTATGTCCGAAATGGCTGAGAAAATTAGGTAATAACACGAAATATATGCAAGGCAATATATGGTATATGTATAGCTTGGAAATTATGACCGTTGCTCGCTCGCTCCGCTCGCTCGTAAAAATCTAGTCCAACCTCACAACCGATCCCACACGTTCGCAAATTTGAAATATGTCGCCACCATATCGAATAATGAACGGAAGATGGATTGGTTTTAGGTTAGGCTATAGCTTTCGTGCGAGCGCAGCGAACGAGAGACGCGTAAAGGTGTGTCACAAACCATCGGTTTGGCCCATACGGACATTGATATATTCGCACCAGCCCGAGGAGACGGAAGTCTTTATCCTATTGCCTTCTGACAAATGTTTACGGTTTACAAATAGTTTCACATAATTAGTACCGTTTCCTCATAGTACAGTGCAACGTGATGTCCGAAATGGCTGACAAAATTAGGTACAAGCACGAAATATATGCAAGACAATATATGGTATATGTATAGCTTGGAAATTGTGACCGTTGCTCGCTCGCTCCGCTCGCTCGTAAAAATCTAGTCCAACCCCACAACCGATCCGACACGTTCGCAAATTTGAAATATGTCGCCATCATATCGAATAATGAACGCAAGATGGATTGGTTTTAGGTTAGGCTATAGTTTTCGAGCGAGCGCCGCGAGCGAGAGACGCATAAAGGTGTGTCATAAACCAACGGTTTGGCACATACGAACATTGAAATATTCGCACCAGCCCGAGGAGCCGGAGGTATTTATCCTATTGCCTACCGACACATGTTTACAGTTCATGAATAGTTTCACATAAATAGTACTATTTCCTCATGGTACAGTGCAATGTGATGTCCGAAATGGCTGACAAAATTAGGTAATAACACGAAATATTTGGAAGGCAATATAAGGTGTATGTATAGCTTGGAAATTGTGACCGTTGCTCGCTCGCTCCGCTCGCTCGTAAAAATCTAGTCCAACCCCACAACCGATCCGACACGTTCGCAAATTTGAAATATGTCGCCATCATATCGAATAATGATCGCAAGATGGATTGGTTTTAGGTTAGGCTATAGTTTTCGAGCGAGCGCAGCGAGCGAGAGACGCGTAAAGGTGTGTCATAAACCAACGGTTTGGCACATACGGACATTGAAATATTCGCACCAGCCCGAGGAGCCGGAAGTATTTATCCTATTGCCTACCGACACATGTTTACAGTTTATGAATAGTTTCACATAAATAGTACTATTTCCTCATAGTACAGTGCAATGTGATGTCCGAAATGGCTGACAAAATTAGGTAATAACACGAAATATATGGAAGGCAATATAAGGTATATGTATAGCTTGGAAATTGTGACCGTTGCTCGCTCGCTCCGCTGGCTCGTAAAAATCTAGTCCAACCTCACAACCGATCCCACACGTTCGCAAATTTGAAATATGTCGCCACCATATCGAGTAATGAACGGAAGATGGATCGGTTTTAGGTTAGGCTATAGCTTTCGTGCGAGCGCAGCGAACGAGAGACGCGTAAAGGTGTGTCACAAACCATCGGTTTGGCACATACGGACAGTGATATATTCGCACCAGCCCGAGGAGCCGGTAGTCTTTATCCTATTGCCCTCTGACAAATGTTTACGGTTTACCAATAGTTTCACATAATCAGTACCGTTTCCTCATAGTACAGTGCAACGTGATGTCCGAAATGGCTGACAAAATTAGGTACAAGCACGAAATATATGCAAGACAATATATGGTATATGTATAGCTTGGAAATTGTGACCGATGCTCGCTCGCTCCGCTCGCTCGAAAAAATCTAGTCCAACCTCACAAACGAACCGACACGTTCGCAAATTTGAAATATGTCGCCATCATATCGAATAATGAACGCAAGATGGATTGGTTTTAGGTTAGGCTATAGTTTTCGAGCGAGCGCCGCGAGCGAGAGACGCGTAAAGGTGTGTCATAAACCAACGCTTTGGCACATACGGACATTGAAATATTCGCACCAGCCCGAGGAGCCGGAAGTATTTATCCTATTGCCTACCGACACATGTTTACAGTTTATGAATAGTTTCACATAAATAGTACTATTTCCTCATAGTACAGTGCAATGTGATGTCCGAAATGGCTGACAAAATTAGGTAATAACACGAAATATATGGAAGGCAATATAAGGTATATGTATAGCTTGGAAATTGTGATCGTTGCTCGCTCGCTCCGCTCGCTCGTAAAAATCTAGTCCAACCTCACAACCGATCCCACACGTTCGCAAATTTGAAATATGTCGCCACCATATCGAATAATGAACGGAAGATGGATTGGTTTTAGGTTAGGCTATAGCTTTCGTGCGAGCGCAGCGAACGAGAGACGCGTAAAGGTGTGTCACAAACCATCGGTTTGGCACATACGGACATTGATATATTCGCACCAGCCCGAGGAGCCGGAAGTCTTTATCCTATTGCCTTCTGACAAATGTTTACGGTTTACCAATAGTTTCACATAAATAGTACTATTTCCTCATAGTACAGTGCAATGTGATGTCCGAAATGGCTGACAAAATTAGGTACAAGCACGAAATATATGCAAGACAATATATGGTATATGTATAGCTTGGAAATTGTGACCGTTGCTCGCTCGCTCCGCTCGCTCGAAAAATCTAGTCCAACCTCACAAACGAACCGACACGTTCGCAAATTTGAAATATGTCGCCATCATATCGAATAATGAACGCAAGATGGATTGGTTTTAGGTTAGGCTATAGTTTTCGAGCGAGCGCCGCGAGCGAGAGACGCGTAAAGGTGTGTCATAAACCAACGCTTTGGCACATACGGACATTGAAATATTCGCACCAGCCCGAGGAGCCGGAAGTATTTATCCTATTGCCTACCGACACATGTTTACAGTTTATGAATAGTTTCACATAAATAGTACTATTTCCTCATAGTACAGTGCAATGTTATGTCCGAAATGGCTGAGAAAATTAGGTAATAACACGAAATATATGCAAGGCAATGTATGGTATACGTATAGCTTGGAAATTGTGACCGTTGCTCGCTCGCTCCGCTCGCTCGTAAAAATCTAGTCCAACCTCACAACCGATCCCACACGTTCGCAAATTTGAAATATGTCGCCACCATATCGAATAATGAACGGAAGATGGATTGGTTTTAGGTTAGGCTATAGCTTTCGTGCGAGCGCAGCGAACGAGAGACGCGTAAAGGTGTGTCACAAACCATCGGTTTGGCCCATACGGACATTGATATATTCGCACCAGCCCGAGGAGCCGGAAGTCTTTATCCTATTGCCTTCTGACAAATGTTTACGGTTGACCAATAGTTCCACAAAATTAGTACCGTTTCCTCATAGTACAGTGCAACGTGATGTCCGAAATGGCTGACAAAATTAGGTACAAGCACGAAATATATGCAAGACAATATATGGTATATGTATAGCGTGGAAATTGTGACCGTTGCTCGCTCGCTCCGCTCGCTCGTAAAAATCTAGTCCAACCCCACAACCGATCCGACACGTTCACAAATTTGAAATATGTCGCCATCATATCGAATAATGAACGCAAGATGGATTGGTTTTAGGTTAGGCTATAGTTTTCGAGCGAGCGCCGCGAGCGAGAGACGCATAAAGGTGTGTCATAAACCAACGGTTTGGCACATACGAACATTGAAATATTCGCACCAGCCCGAGGAGCCGGAGGTATTTATCCTATTGCCTACCGACACATGTTTACAGTTCATGAATAGTTTCACATAAATAGTACAATTTCCTCATGGTACAGTGCAATGTGATGTCCGAAATGGCTGACAAAATTAGGTAATAACACGAAATATTTGGAAGGCAATATAAGGTATATGTATAGCTTGGAAATTGTGACCGTTGCTCGCTCGCTCCTCTCGCTCGTAAAAATCTAGTCCAACCCCACAACCGATCCGACACGTTCGCAAATTTGAAATATGTCGCCACCATATCGAGTAATGAACGGAAGATGGATCGGTTTTAGGTTAGGCTATAGCTTTCGTGCGAGCGCAGCGAACGAGAGACGCGTAAAGGTGTGTCACAAACCATCGGTTTGGCACATACGGACAGTGATATATTCGCACCAGCCCGAGGAGCCGGAAGTCTTTATCCTATTGCCTTCTGACAAATGTTTACGGTTTACCAATAGTTTCACATAATCAGTACCGTTTCCTCATAGTACAGTGCAACGTGATGTCCGAAATGGCTGACAAAATTAGGTACAAGCACGAAATATATGCAAGACAATATATGGTATATGTATAGCTTGGAAATTGTGACCGTTGCTCGCTCGCTCCGCTCGCTCGAAAAAATCTAGTCCAACCTCACAAACGATCCGACACGTTCGCAAATTTCAAATATGTCGCCATCATATCGAATAATGAACGCAAGATGGATTGGTTTTAGGTTAGGCTATAGTTTTCGAGCGAGCGCCGCGAGCGAGAGACGCATAAAGGTGTGTCATAAACCAACGGTTTGGCACATACGGACATTGAAATATTCGCACCAGCCCGAGCAGCCGGAAGTCTTTATCCTATTGCCTTCTGACAAATGTTTACGGTTTACCAATAGTTTCACATAATCAGTACCGTTTCCTCATAGTACAGTGCAATGTGATGTCCGAAATGGCTGACAAAATTAGGTACAAGCACGAAATATATGCAAGACAATATATGGTATATGTATAGCTTGGAAATTGTGACCGTTGCTCGCTCGCTCCGCTCGCTCGAAAAAATCTAGTCCAACCTCACAAACGAACCGACACGTTCGCAAATTTGAAATATGTCGCCACCATATCGAGTAATGAACGGAAGATGGATCGGTTTTAGGTTAGGCTATAGCTTTCGTGCGAGCGCAGCGAACGAGAGACGCGTAAAGGTGTGTCACAAACCATCGGTTTGGCACATACGGACAGTGATATATTCGCACCAGCCCGAGGAGCCGGAAGTCTTTATCCTATTGGCTTCTGACAAATGTTTACGGTTTACCAATAGTTTCACATAATCAGTACAGTTTCCTCATAGTACAGTGCAACGTGATGTCCGAAATGGCTGACAAAGTTAGGTACAAGCACGAAATATATGCAAGACAATATATGGTATATGTATAGCTTGGAAATTGTGACCGTTGCTCGCTCGATCCGCTCGCTCGTAAAAATCTAGTCCAACCCCACAACCGATCCGACACGTTCGCAAATTTCAAATATGTCGCCATCATATCGAATAATGAACGCAAGATGGATTGGTTTTAGGTTAGGCTATAGTTTTCGAGCGAGCGCCGCGAGCGAGAGACGCGTAAAGGTGTGTCATAAACCAACGCTTTGGCACATACGGACATTGAAATATTCGCACCAGCCCGAGGAGCCGGAAGTATTTATCCTATTGCCTACCGACACATGTTTACAGTTTATGAATAGTTTCACATAAATAGTACTATTTCCTCATAGTACAGTGCAATGTTATGTCCGAAATGGCTGAGAAAATTAGGTAATAACACGAAATATATGCAAGGCAATGTATGGTATACGTATAGCTTGGAAATTGTGACCGTTGCTCGCTCGCTCCGCTCGCTCGTAAAAATCTAGTCCAACCTCACAACCGATCCCACACGTTCGCAAATTTGAAATATGTCGCCACCATATCGAATAATGAACGGAAGATGGATTGGTTTTAGGTTAGGCTATAGCTTTCGTGCGAGCGCAGCGAACGAGAGACGCGTAAAGGTGTGTCACAAACCATCGGTTTGGCCCATACGGACATTGATATATTCGCACCAGCCCGAGGAGCCGGAAGTCTTTATCCTATTGCCTTCTGACAAATGTTTACGGTTGACCAATAGTTTCACAAAATTAGTACTGTTTCCTCATAGTACAGTGCAACGTGATGTCCGAAATGGCTGACAAAATTAAGTACAAGCACGAAATATATGCAAGACAATATATGGTATATGTATAGCTTGGAAATTGTGACCGTTGCTCGCTCGCTCCGCTCGCTCGTAAAAATCTAGTCCAACCCCACAACCGATCCGACACGTTCACAAATTTGAAATATGTCGCCACCATATCGAGTAATGAACGGAAGATGGATCGGTTTTAGGTTAGGCTATAGCTTTCGTGCGAGCGCAGCGAACGAGAGACGCGTAAAGGTGTGTCACAAACCATCGGTTTGGCACATACGGACAGTGATATATTCGCACCAGCCCGAGGAGCCGGAAGTCTTTATCCTATTGCCTTCTGACAAATGTTTACGGTTTACCAATAGTTTCACATAATCAGTACAGTTTCCTCATAGTACAGTGCAACGTGATGTCCGAAATGGCTGACAAAATTAGGTACAAGCACGAAATATATGCAAGACAATATATGGTATATGTATAGCTTGGAAATTGTGACCGTTGCTCGCTCGATCCGCTCGCTCGTAAAAATCTAGTCCAACCCCACAACCGATCCGACACGTTCGCAAATTTCAAATATGTCGCCATCATATCGAATAATGAACGCAAGATGGATTGGTTTTAGGTTAGGCTATAGTTTTCGAGCGAGCGCCGCGAGCGAGAGACGCGTAAAGGTGTGTCATAAACCAACGCTTTGGCACATACGGACATTGAAATATTCGCACCAGCCCGAGGAGCCGGAAGTATTTATCCTATTGCCTACCGACACATGTTTACAGTTTATGAATAGTTTCACATAAATAGTACTATTTCCTCATAGTACAGTGCAATGTGATGTCCGAAATGGCTGACAAAATTAGGTAATAACACGAAATATATGGAAGGCAATATAAGGTATATGTATAGCTTGGAATTGTGACCGTTGCTCGCTCGCTCCGCTGGCTCGTAAAAATCTAGTCCAACCTCACAACCGATCCCACACGTACGCAAATTTGAAATATGTCGCCACCATATCGAGTAATGAACGGAAGATGGATCGGTTTTAGGTTAGGCTATAGCTTTCGTGCGAGCGCAGCGAACGAGAGACGCGTAAAGGTGTGTCACAAACCATCGGTTTGGCACATACGGACAGTGATATATTCGCACCAGCCCGAGGAGCGGAAGTCTTTATCCTATTGCCTTCTGACAAATGTTTACGGTTTACCAATAGTTTCACATAATCAGTACCGTTTCCTCATAGTACAGTGCAACGTGATGTCCGAAATGGCTGACAAAATTAGGTACAAGCACGAAATATATGCAAGACAATATATGGTATATGTATAGCTTGGAAATTGTGACCGTTGCTCGCTCGCTCCGCTCGCTCGAAAAAATCTAGTCCAACCTCACAAACGATCCGACACGTTCGCAAATTTCAAATATGTCGCCATCATATCGAATAATGAACGCAAGATGGATTGGTTTTAGGTTAGGCTATAGTTTTCGAGCGAGCGCCGCGAGCGAGAGACGCATAAAGGTGTGTCATAAACCAACGGTTTGGCACATACGGACATTGAAATATTCGCACCAGCCCGAGCAGCCGGAAGTCTTTATCCTATTGCCTTCTGACAAATGTTTACGGTTTACCAATAGTTTCACATAATCAGTACCGTTTCCTCATAGTACAGTGCAATGTGATGTCCGAAATGGCTGACAAAATTAGGTACAAGCACGAAATATATGCAAGACAATATATGGTATATGTATAGCTTGGAAATTGTGACCGTTGCTCGCTCGCTCCGCTCGCTCGAAAAAATCTAGTCCAACCTCACAAACGAACCGACACGTTCGCAAATTTGAAATATGTCGCCACCATATCGAGTAATGAACGGAAGATGGATCGGTTTTAGGTTAGGCTATAGCTTTCGTGCGAGCGCAGCGAACGAGAGACGCGTAAAGGTGTGTCACAAACCATCGGTTTGGCACATACGGACAGTGATATATTCGCACCAGCCCGAGGAGCCGGAAGTCTTTATCCTATTGCCTTCTGACAAATGTTTACGGTTTACCAATAGTTTCACATAATCAGTACAGTTTCCTCATAGTACAGTGCAACGTGATGTCCGAAATGGCTGACAAAGTTAGGTACAAGCACGAAATATATGCAAGACAATATATGGTATATGTATAGCTTGGAAATTGTGACCGTTGCTCGCTCGAGCCGCTCGCTCGTAAAAATCTAGTCCAACCCCACAACCGATCCGACACGTTCGCAAGTTTCAAATATGTCGCCATCATATCGAATAATGAACGCAAGATGGATTGGTTTTAGGTTAGGCTATAGTTTTCGAGCGAGCGCCGCGAGCGAGAGACGCGTAAAGGTGTGTCATAAACCAACGCTTTGGCACATACGGACATTGAAATATTCGCACCAGCCCGAGGAGCCGGAAGTATTTATCCTATTGCCTACCGACACATGTTTACAGTTTATGAATAGTTTCACATAAATAGTACTATTTCCTCATAGTACAGTGCAATGTTATGTCCGAAATGGCTGAGAAAATTAGGTAATAACACGAAATATATGCAAGGCAATGTATGGTATACGTATAGCTTGGAAATTGTGACCGATGCTCGCTCGCTCCGCTCGCTCGTAAAAATCTAGTCCAACCTCACAACCGATCCCACACGTTCGCAAATTTGAAATATGTCGCCACCATATCGAATAATGAACGGAAGATGGATTGGTTTTAGGTTAGGCTATAGCTTTCGTGCGAGCGCAGCGAACGAGAGACGCGTAAAGGTGTGTCACAAACCATCGGTTTGGCCCATACGGACATTGATATATTCGCACCAGCCCGAGGAGCCGGAAGTCTTTATCCTATTGCCTTCTGACAAATGTTTACGGTTGACCAATAGTTTCACAAAATTAGTACCGTTTCCTCATAGTACAGTGCAACGTGATGTCCGAAATGGCTGACAAAATTAGGTACAAGCACGAAATATATGCAAGACAATATATGGTATATGTATAGCTTGGAAATTGTGACCGTTGCTCGCTCGCTCCGCTCGCTCGTAAAAATCTAGTCCAACCCCACAACCGATCCGACACGTTCACAAATTTGAAATATGTCGCCACCATATCGAGTAATGAACGGAAGATGGATCGGTTTTAGGTTAGGCTATAGCTTTCGTGCGAGCGCAGCGAACGAGAGACGCGTAAAGGTGTGTCACAAACCATCGGTTTGGCACATACGGACAGTGATATATTCGCACCAGCCCGAGGAGCCGGAAGTCTTTATCCTATTGCCTTCTGACAAATGTTTACGGTTTACCAATAGTTTCACATAATCAGTACAGTTTCCTCATAGTACAGTGCAACGTGATGTCCGAAATGGCTGACAAAATTAGGTACAAGCACGAAATATATGCAAGACAATATATGGTATATGTATAGCTTGGAAATTGTGACCGTTGCTCGCTCGATCCGCTCGCTCGTAAAAATCTAGTCCAACCCCACAACCGATCCGACACGTTCGCAAATTTCAAATATGTCGCCATCATATCGAATAATGAACACAAGATGGATTGGTTTTAGGTTAGGCTATAGTTTTCGAGCGAGCGCCGCGAGCGAGAGACGCGTAAAGGTGTGTCATAAACCAACGCTTTGGCACATACGGACATTGAAATATTCGCACCAGCCCGAGGAGCCGGAAGTATTTATCCTATTGCCTACCGACACATGTTTACAGTTTATGAATAGTTTCACATAAATAGTACTATTTCCTCATAGTACAGTGCAATGTGATGTCCGAAATGGCTGACAAAATTAGGTAATAACACGAAATATATGGAAGGCAATATAAGGTATATGTATAGCTTGGAAATTGTGACCGTTGCTCGCTCGCTCCGCTGGCTCGTAAAAATCTAGTCCAACCTCACAACCGATCCCACACGTACGCAAATTTGAAATATGTCGCCACCATATCGAGTAATGAACGGAAGATGGATCGGTTTTAGGTTAGGCTATAGCTTTCGTGCGAGCGCAGCGAACGAGAGACGCGTAAAGGTGTGTCACAAACCATCGGTTTGGCACATACGGACAGTGATATATTCGCACCAGCCCGAGGAGCCGGAAGTCTTTATCCTATTGCCTTCTGACAAATGTTTACGGTTTACCAATAGTTTCACATAATCAGTACCGTTTCCTCATAGTACAGTGCAACGTGATGTCCGAAATGGCTGACAAATTAGGTACAAGCACGAAATATATGCAAGACAATATATGGTATATGTATAGCTTGGAAATTGTGACCGTTGCTCGCTCGCTCCGCTCGCTCGAAAAAATCTAGTCCAACCTCACAAACGATCCGACACGTTCGCAAATTTCAAATATGTCGCCATCATATCGAATAATGAACGCAAGATGGATTGGTTTTAGGTTAGGCTATAGTTTTCGAGCGAGCGCCGCGAGCGAGAGACGCATAAAGGTGTGTCATAAACCAACGGTTTGGCACATACGGACATTGAAATATTCGCACCAGCCCGAGCAGCCGGAAGTCTTTATCCTATTGCCTTCTGACAAATGTTTACGGTTTACCAATAGTTTCACATAATCAGTACCGTTTCCTCATAGTACAGTGCAATGTGATGTCCGAAATGGCTGACAAAATTAGGTACAAGCACGAAATATATGCAAGACAATATATGGTATATGTATAGCTTGGAAATTGTGACCGTTGCTCGCTCGCTCCGCTCGCTCGAAAAAATCTAGTCCAACCTCACAAACGAACCGACACGTTCGCAAATTTGAAATATGTCGCCATCATATCGAATAATGAACGCAAGATGGATTGGTTTTAGGTTAGGCTATAGTTTTCGAGCGAGCGCCGCGAGCGAGAGACGCATAAAGGTGTGTCATAAACCAACGGTTTGGCACATACGAACATTGAAATATTCGCACCAGCCCGAGGAGCCGGAGGTATTTATCCTATTGCCTACCGACACATGTTTACAGTTCATGAATAGTTTCACATAAATAGTACTATTTCCTCATGGTACAGTGCAATGTGATGTCCGAAATGGCTGACAAAATTAGGTAATAACACGAAATATTTGGAAGGCAATATAAGGTATATGTATAGCTTGGAAATTGTGACCGTTGCTCGCTCGCTCCGCTCGCTCGTAAAAATCTAGTCCAACCCCACAACCGATCCGACACGTTCGCAAATTTGAAATATGTCGCCACCATATCGAGTAATGAACGGAAGATGGATCGGTTTTAGGTTAGGCTATAGCTTTCGTGCGAGCGCAGCGAACGAGAGACGCGTAAAGGTGTGTCACAAACCATCGGTTTGGCACATACGGACAGTGATATATTCGCACCAGCCCGAGGAGCCGGAAGTCTTTATCCTATTGCCTTCTGACAAATGTTTACGGTTTACCAATAGTTTCACATAATCAGTACAGTTTCCTCATAGTACAGTGCAACGTGATGTCCGAAATGGCTGACAAAGTTAGGTACAAGCACGAAATATATGCAAGACAATATATGGTATATGTATAGCTTGGAAATTGTGACCGTTGCTCGCACGATCCGCTCGCTCGTAAAAATCTAGTCCAACCCCACAACCGATCCGACACGTTCGCAAATTTCAAATATGTCGCCATCATATCGAATAATGAACGCAAGATGGATTGGTTTTAGGTTAGGCTATAGTTTTCGAGCGAGCGCCGCGAGCGAGAGACGCGTAAAGGTGTGTCATAAACCAACGCTTTGGCACATACGGACATTGAAATATTCGCACCAGCCCGAGGAGCCGGAAGTATTTATCCTATTGCCTACCGACACATGTTTACAGTTTATGAATAGTTTCACATAAATAGTACTATTTCCTCATAGTACAGTGCAATGTTATGTCCGAAATGGCTGAGAAAATTAGGTAATAACACGAAATATATGCAAGGCAATGTATGGTATACGTATAGCTTGGAAATTGTGACCGTTGCTCGCTCGCTCCGCTCGCTCGTAAAAATCTAGTCCAACCTCACAACCGATCCCACACGTTCGCAAATTTGAAATATGTCGCCACCATATCGAATAATGAACGGAAGATGGATTGGTTTTAGGTTAGGCTATAGCTTTCGTGCGAGCGCAGCGAACGAGAGACGCGTAAAGGTGTGTCACAAACCATCGGTTTGGCCCATACGGACATTGATATATTCGCACCAGCCCGAGGAGCCGGAAGTCTTTATCCTATTGCCTTCTGACAAATGTTTACGGTTGACCAATAGTTTCACAAAATTAGTACCGTTTCCTCATAGTACAGTGCAACGTGATGTCCGAAATGGCTGACAAAATTAGGTACAAGCACGAAATATATGCAAGACAATATATGGTATATGTATAGCTTGGAAATTGTGACCGTTGCTCGCTCGCTCCGCTCGCTCGTAAAAATCTAGTCCAACCCCACAACCGATCCGACACGTTCACAAATTTGAAATATGTCGCCATCATATCGAATAATGAACGCAAGATGGATTGGTTTTAGGTTAGGCTATAGTTTTCGAGCGAGCGCCGCGAGCGAGAGACGCATAAAGGTGTGTCATAAACCAACGGTTTGGCACATACGAACATTGAAATATTCGCACCAGCCCGAGGAGCCGGAGGTATTTATCCTATTGCCTACCGACACATGTTTACAGTTCATGAATAGTTTCACATAAATAGTACTATTTCCTCATGGTACAGTGCAATGTGATGTCCGAAATGGCTGACAAAATTAGGTAATAACACGAAATATTTGGAAGGCAATATAAGGTATATGTATAGCTTGGAAATTGTGACCGTTGCTCGCTCGCTCCGCTCGCTCGCAAAAATCTAGTCCAACCCCACAACCGATCCGAAACGTTCGCAAATTTGAAATATGTCGCCACCATATCGAGTAATGAACGGAAGATGGATCGGTTTTAGGTTAGGCTATAGCTTTCGTGCGAGCGCAGCGAACGAGAGACGCGTAAAGGTGTGTCACAAACCATCGGTTTGGCACATACGGACAGTGATATATTCGCACCAGCCCGAGGAGCCGGAAGTCTTTATCCTATTGCCTTCTGACAAATGTTTACGGTTTACCAATAGTTTCACATAATCAGTACAGTTTCCTCATAGTACAGTGCAACGTGATGTCCGAAATGGCTGACAAAATTAGGTACAAGCACGAAATATATGCAAGACAATATATGGTATATGTATAGCTTGGAAATTGTGACCGTTGCTCGCTCGATCCGCTCGCTCGTAAAAATCTAGTCCAACCCCACAACCGATCCGACACGTTCGCAAATTTCAAATATGTCGCCATCATATCGAATAATGAACGCAAGATGGATTGGTTTTATGTTAGGCTATAGTTTTCGAGCGAGCGCCGCGAGCGAGAGACGCATAAAGGTGTTTCATAAACCAACGGTTTGGCACATACGGACATTGAAATATTCGCACCAGCCCGAGCAGCCGGAAGTCTTTATCCTATTGCCTTCTGACAAATGTTTACGGTTTACCAATAGTTTCACATAATCAGTACCGTTTCCTCATAGTACAGTGCAATGTGATGTCCGAAATGGCTGACAAAATTAGGTACAAGCACGAAATATATGTAAGACAATATATGGTATATGTATAGCTTGGAAATTGTGACCGTTGCTCGCTCGCTCCGCTCGCTCGAAAAAATCTAGTCCAACCTCACAACCGATCCGACACGTTCGCAAATTTGAAATATGTCGCCATCATATCGAATAATGATCGCAAGATGGATTGGTTTTAGGTTAGGCTATAGTTTTCGAGCGAGCGCAGCGAGCGAGAGACGCGTAAAGGTGTGTCATAAACCAACGGTTTGGCACATACGGACATTGAAATATTCGCACCAGCCCGAGGAGCCGGAAGTATTTATCCTATTGCCTACCGACACATGTTTACAGTTTATGAATAGTTTCACATAAATAGTACTATTTCCTCATAGTACAGTGCAATGTGATGTCCGAAATGGCTGACAAAATTAGGTAATAACACGAAATATATGGAAGGCAATATAAGGTATATGTATAGCTTGGAAATTGTGACCGTTGCTCGCACGCTCCGCTGGCTCGTAAAAATCTAGTCCAACCTCACAACCGATCCCACACGTTCGCAAATTTGAAATATGTCGCCACCATATCGAGTAATGAACGGAAGATGGATCGGTTTTATGTTAGGCTATAGCTTTCGTGCGAGCGCAGCGAACGAGAGACGCGTAAAGGTGTGTCACAAACCATCGGTTTGGCACATACGGACAGTGATATATTCGCACCAGCCCGAGGAGCCGGAAGTCTTTATCCTATTGCCTTCTGACAAATGTTTACGGTTTACCAATAGTTTCACATAATCAGTACAGTTTCCTCATAGTACAGTGCAACGTGATGTCCGAAATGGCTGACAAAATTGGGTACAAGCACGAAATATATGCAAGACTATATATGGTATATGTATAGCTTAGAAATTGTGACCGTTGCTCGCTCGATCCGCTCGCTCGTAAAAATCTAGTCCAACCCCACAACCGATCCGACACGTTCGCAAATTTCAAATATGTCGCCATCATATCGAATAATGAACGCAAGATGGATTGGTTTTAGGTTAGGCTATAGTTTTCGAGCGAGCGCCGCGAGCGAGAGACGCATAAAGGTGTTTCATAAACCAACGGTTTGGCACATACGGACATTGAAATATTCGCACCAGCCCGAGCAGCCGGAAGTCTTTATCCTATTGCCTTCTGACAAATGTTTACGGTTTACCAATAGTTTCACATAATCAGTACCGTTTCCTCATAGTACAGTGCAATGTGATGTCCGAAATGGCTGACAAAATTAGGTACAAGCACGAAATATATGCAAGACAATATATGGTATATGTATAGCTTGGAAATTGTGACCGTTGCTCGCTCGCTCCGCTGGCTCGTAAAAATCTAGTCCAACCTCACAACCGATCCCACACGTTCGCAAATTTGAAATATGTCGCCACCATATCGAGTAATGAACGGAAGATGGATCGGTTTTAGGTTAGGCTATAGCTTTCGTGCGAGCGCAGCGAACGAGAGACGCGTAAAGGTGTGTCACAAACCATCGGTTTGGCACATACGGACAGTGATATATTCGCACCAGCCCGAGGAGCCGGAAGTCTTTATCCTATTGCCTTCTGACAAATGTTTACGGTTTACCAATAGTTTCACATAATCAGTACCGTTTCCTCATAGTACAGTGCAACGTGATGTCCGAAATGGCTGACAAAATTAGGTACAAGCACGAAATATATGCAAGACAATATATGGTATATGTATAGCTTGGAAATTGTGACCGTTGCTCGCTCGCTCCGCTCGCTCGAAAAAATCTAGTCCAACCTCACAAACGATCCGACACGTTCGCAAATTTCAAATATGTCGCCATCATATCGAATAATGAACGCAAGATGGATTGGTTTTAGGTTAGGCTATAGTTTTCGAGCGAGCGCCGCGAGCGAGAGACGCGTAAGGGTGTGTCATAAACCAACGGTTTGGCACATACGGACATTGAAATATTCGCACCAGCCCGAGCAGCCGGAAGTCTTTATCCTATTGCCTTCTGACAAATGTTTACGGTTTACCAATAGTTTCACATAATCAGTACCGTTTCCTCATAGTACAGTGCAATGTGATGTCCGAAATGGCTGACAAAATTAGGTACAAGCACGAAATATATGTAAGACAATATATGGTATATGTATAGCTTGGAAATTGTGACCGTTGCTCGCTCGCTCCGCTCGCTCGAAAAAATCTAGTCCAACCTCACAACCGATCCGACACGTTCGCAAATTTGAAATATGTCGCCATCATATCGAATAATGATCGCAAGATGGATTGGTTTTAGGTTAGGCTATAGTTTTCGAGCGAGCGCAGCGAGCGAGAGACGCGTAAAGGTGTGTCATAAACCAACGGTTTGGCACATACGGACATTGAAATATTCGCACCAGCCCGAGGAGCCGGAAGTATTTATCCTATTGCCTACCGACACATGTTTACAGTTTATGAATAGTTTCACATAAATAGTACTATTTCCTCATAGTACAGTGCAATGTGATGTCCGAAATGGCTGACAAAATTAGGTAATAACACGAAATATATGGAAGGCAATATAAGGTATATGTATAGCTTGGAAATTGTGACCGTTGCTCGCACGCTCCGCTGGCTCGTAAAAATCTAGTCCAACCTCACAACCGATCCCACACGTTCGCAAATTTGAAATATGTCGCCACCATATCGAGTAATGAACGGAAGATGGATCGGTTTTATGTTAGGCTATAGCTTTCGTGCGAGCGCAGCGAACGAGAGACGCGTAAAGGTGTGTCACAAACCATCGGTTTGGCACATACGGACAGTGATATATTCGCACCAGCCCGAGGAGCCGGAAGTCTTTATCCTATTGCCTTCTGACAAATGTTTACGGTTTACCAATAGTTTCACATAATCAGTACAGTTTCCTCATAGTACAGTGCAACGTGATGTCCGAAATGGCTGACAAAATTGGGTACAAGCACGAAATATATGCAAGACTATATATGGTATATGTATAGCTTAGAAATTGTGACCGTTGCTCGCTCGATCCGCTCGCTCGTAAAAATCTAGTCCAACCCCACAACCGATCCGACACGTTCGCAAATTTCAAATATGTCGCCATCATATCGAATAATGAACGCAAGATGGATTGGTTTTAGGTTAGGCTATAGTTTTCGAGCGAGCGCCGCGAGCGAGAGACGCATAAAGGTGTTTCATAAACCAACGGTTTGGCACATACGGACATTGAAATATTCGCACCAGCCCGAGCAGCCGGAAGTCTTTATCCTATTGCCTTCTGACAAATGTTTACGGTTTACCAATAGTTTCACATAATCAGTACCGTTTCCTCATAGTACAGTGCAATGTGATGTCCGAAATGGCTGACAAAATTAGGTACAAGCACGAAATATATGCAAGACAATATATGGTATATGTATAGCTTGGAAATTGTGACCGTTGCTCGCTCGCTCCGCTGGCTCGTAAAAATCTAGTCCAACCTCACAACCGATCCCACACGTTCGCAAATTTGAAATATGTCGCCACCATATCGAGTAATGAACGGAAGATGGATCGGTTTTAGGTTAGGCTATAGCTTTCGTGCGAGCGCAGCGAACGAGAGACGCGTAAAGGTGTGTCACAAACCATCGGTTTGGCACATACGGACAGTGATATATTCGCACCAGCCCGAGGAGCCGGAAGTCTTTATCCTATTGCCTTCTGACAAATGTTTACGGTTTACCAATAGTTTCACATAATCAGTACCGTTTCCTCATAGTACAGTGCAACGTGATGTCCGAAATGGCTGACAAAATTAGGTACAAGCACGAAATATATGCAAGACAATATATGGTATATGTATAGCTTGGAAATTGTGACCGTTGCTCGCTCGCTCCGCTCGCTCGAAAAAATCTAGTCCAACCTCACAAACGATCCGACACGTTCGCAAATTTCAAATATGTCGCCATCATATCGAATAATGAACGCAAGATGGATTGGTTTTAGGTTAGGCTATAGTTTTCGAGCGAGCGCCGCGAGCGAGAGACGCGTAAGGGTGTGTCATAAACCAACGGTTTGGCACATACGGACATTGAAATATTCGCACCAGCCCGAGCAGCCGGAAGTCTTTATCCTATTGCCTTCTGTCAAATGTTTACGGTTTACCAATAGTTTCACATAATCAGTACCGTTTCCTCATAGTACAGTGCAATGTGATGTCCGAAATGGCTGACAAAATTAGGTACAAGCACGAAATATATGCAAGACAATATATGGTATATGTATAGCTTGGAAATTGTGACCGTTGCTCGCTCGCTCCGCTCGCTCGAAAAAATCTAGTCCAACCTCACAAACGAACCGACACGTTCGCAAATTTGAAATATGTCGCCATCATATCGAATAATGAACGCAAGATGGATTGGTTTTAGGTTAGGCTATAGTTTTCGAGCGAGCGCCGCGAGCGAGAGACGCATAAAGGTGTGTCATAAACCAACGGTTTGGCACATACGAACATTGAAATATTCGCACCAGCCCGAGGAGCCGGAGGTATTTATCCTATTGCCTACCGACACATGTTTACAGTTCATGAATGGTTTCACATAAATAGTACTATTTCCTCATGGTACAGTGCAATGTGATGTCCGAAATGGCTGACAAAATTAGGTAATAACACGAAATATTTGGAAGGCAATATAAGGTATATGTATAGCTTGGAAATTGTGACCGTTGCTCGCTCGCTCCGCTCGCTCGTAAAAATCTAGTCCAACCCCACAACCGATCCGACACGTTCGCAAATTTGAAATATGTCGCCACCATATCGAGTAATGAACGGAAGATGGATCGGTTTTAGGTTAGGCTATAGCTTTCGTGCGAGCGCAGCGAACGAGAGACGCGTAAAGGTGTGTCACAAACCATCGGTTTGGCACATACGGACAGTGATATATTCGCACCAGCCCGAGGAGCCGGAAGTCTTTATCCTATTGCCTTCTGACAAATGTTTACGGTTTACCAATAGTTTCACATAATCAGTACAGTTTCCTCATAGTACAGTGCAACGTGATGTCCGAAATGGCTGACAAAATTAGGTACAAGCACGAAATATATGCAAGACAATATATGGTATATGTATAGCTTGGAAATTGTGACCGTTGCTCGCTCGCTCCGCTCGCTCGTAAAAATCTAGTCCAACCCCACAACCGATCCGACACGTTCACAAATTTGAAATATGTCGCCACCATATCGAGTAATGAACGGAAGATGGATCGGTTTTAGGTTAGGCTATAGCTTTCGTGCGAGCGCAGCGAACGAGAGACGCGTAAAGGTGTGTCACAAACCATCGGTTTGGCACATACGGACAGTGATATATTCGCACCAGCCCGAGGAGCCGGAAGTCTTTATCCTATTGCCTTCTGACAAATGTTTACGGTTTACCAATAGTTTCACATAATCAGTACAGTTTCCTCATAGTACAGTGCAACGTGATGTCCGAAATGGCTGACAAAATTAGGTACAAGCACGAAATATATGCAAGACAATATATGGTATATGTATAGCTTGGAAATTGTGACCGTTGCTCGCTCGATCCGCTCGCTCGTAAAAATCTAGTCCAACCCCACAACCGATCCGACACGTTCGCAAATTTCAAATATGTCGCCATCATATCGAATAATGAACGCAAGATGGATTGGTTTTAGGTTAGGCTATAGTTTTCGAGCGAGCGCCGCGAGCGAGAGACGCGTAAAGGTGTGTCATAAACCAACGCTTTGGCACATACGGACATTGAAATATTCGCACCAGCCCGAGGAGCCGGAAGTATTTATCCTATTGCCTACCGACACATGTTTACAGTTTATGAATAGTTTCACATAAATAGTACTATTTCCTCATAGTACAGTGCAATGTGATGTCCGAAATGGCTGACAAAATTAGGTAATAACACGAAATATATGGAAGGCAATATAAGGTATATGTATAGCTTGGAAATTGTGACCGTTGCTCGCTCGCTCCGCTGGCTCGTAAAAATCTAGTCCAACCTCACAACCGATCCCACACGTACGCAAATTTGAAATATGTCGCCACCATATCGAGTAATGAACGGAAGATGGATCGGTTTTAGGTTAGGCTATAGCTTTCGTGCGAGCGCAGCGAACGAGAGACGCGTAAAGGTGTGTCACAAACCATCGGTTTGGCACATACGGACAGTGATATATTCGCACCAGCCCGAGGAGCCGGAAGTCTTTATCCTATTGCCTTCTGACAAATGTTTACGGTTTACCAATAGTTTCACATAATCAGTACCGTTTCCTCATAGTACAGTGCAACGTGATGTCCGAAATGGCTGACAAAATTAGGTACAAGCACGAAATATATGCAAGACAATATATGGTATATGTATAGCTTGGAAATTGTGACCGTTGCTCGCTCGCTCCGCTCGCTCGAAAAAATCTAGTCCAACCTCACAAACGATCCGACACGTTCGCAAATTTCAAATATGTCGCCATCATATCGAATAATGAACGCAAGATGGATTGGTTTTAGGTTAGGCTATAGTTTTCGAGCGAGCGCCGCGAGCGAGAGACGCATAAAGGTGTGTCATAAACCAACGGTTTGGCACATACGGACATTGAAATATTCGCACCAGCCCGAGCAGCCGGAAGTCTTTATCCTATTGCCTTCTGACAAATGTTTACGGTTTACCAATAGTTTCACATAATCAGTACCGTTTCCTCATAGTACAGTGCAATGTGATGTCCGAAATGGCTGACAAAATTAGGTACAAGCACGAAATATATGCAAGACAATATATGGTATATGTATAGCTTGGAAATTGTGACCGTTGCTCGCTCGCTCCGCTCGCTCGAAAAAATCTAGTCCAACCTCACAAACGAACCGACACGTTCGCAAATTTGAAATATGTCGCCACCATATCGAGTAATGAACGGAAGATGGATCGGTTTTAGGTTAGGCTATAGCTTTCGTGCGAGCGCAGCGAACGAGAGACGCGTAAAGGTGTGTCACAAACCATCGGTTTGGCACATACGGACAGTGATATATTCGCACCAGCCCGAGGAGCCGGAAGTCTTTATCCTATTGCCTTCTGACAAATGTTTACGGTTTACCAATAGTTTCACATAATCAGTACAGTTTCCTCATAGTACAGTGCAACGTGATGTCCGAAATGGCTGACAAAGTTAGGTACAAGCACGAAATATATGCAAGACAATATATGGTATATGTATAGCTTGGAAATTGTGACCGTTGCTCGCTCGATCCGCTCGCTCGTAAAAATCTAGTCCAACCCCACAACCGATCCGACACGTTCGCAAATTTCAAATATGTCGCCATCATATCGAATAATGAACGCAAGATGGATTGGTTTTAGGTTAGGCTATAGTTTTCGAGCGAGCGCCGCGAGCGAGAGACGCGTAAAGGTGTGTCATAAACCAACGCTTTGGCACATACGGACATTGAAATATTCGCACCAGCCCGAGGAGCCGGAAGTATTTATCCTATTGCCTACCGACACATGTTTACAGTTTATGAATAGTTTCACATAAATAGTACTATTTCCTCATAGTACAGTGCAATGTTATGTCCGAAATGGCTGAGAAAATTAGGTAATAACACGAAATATATGCAAGGCAATGTATGGTATACGTATAGCTTGGAAATTGTGACCGATGCTCGCTCGCTCCGCTCGCTCGTAAAAATCTAGTCCAACCTCACAACCGATCCCACACGTTCGCAAATTTGAAATATGTCGCCACCATATCGAATAATGAACGGAAGATGGATTGGTTTTAGGTTAGGCTATAGCTTTCGTGCGAGCGCAGCGAACGAGAGACGCGTAAAGGTGTGTCACAAACCATCGGTTTGGCCCATACGGACATTGATATATTCGCACCAGCCCGAGGAGCCGGAAGTCTTTATCCTATTGCCTTCTGACAAATGTTTACGGTTGACCAATAGTTTCACAAAATTAGTACCGTTTCCTCATAGTACAGTGCAACGTGATGTCCGAAATGGCTGACAAAATTAGGTACAAGCACGAAATATATGCAAGACAATATATGGTATATGTATAGCTTGGAAATTGTGACCGTTGCTCGCTCGCTCCGCTCGCTCGTAAAAATCTAGTCCAACCCCACAACCGATCCGACACGTTCACAAATTTGAAATATGTCGCCACCATATCGAGTAATGAACGGAAGATGGATCGGTTTTAGGTTAGGCTATAGCTTTCGTGCGAGCGCAGCGAACGAGAGACGCGTAAAGGTGTGTCACAAACCATCGGTTTGGCACATACGGACAGTGATATATTCGCACCAGCCCGAGGAGCCGGAAGTCTTTATCCTATTGCCTTCTGACAAATGTTTACGGTTTACCAATAGTTTCACATAATCAGTACAGTTTCCTCATAGTACAGTGCAACGTGATGTCCGAAATGGCTGACAAAATTAGGTACAAGCACGAAATATATGCAAGACAATATATGGTATATGTATAGCTTGGAAATTGTGACCGTTGCTCGCTCGATCCGCTCGCTCGTAAAAATCTAGTCCAACCCCACAACCGATCCGACACGTTCGCAAATTTCAAATATGTCGCCATCATATCGAATAATGAACACAAGATGGATTGGTTTTAGGTTAGGCTATAGTTTTCGAGCGAGCGCCGCGAGCGAGAGACGCGTAAAGGTGTGTCATAAACCAACGCTTTGGCACATACGGACATTGAAATATTCGCACCAGCCCGAGGAGCCGGAAGTATTTATCCTATTGCCTACCGACACATGTTTACAGTTTATGAATAGTTTCACATAAATAGTACTATTTCCTCATAGTACAGTGCAATGTGATGTCCGAAATGGCTGACAAAATTAGGTAATAACACGAAATATATGGAAGGCAATATAAGGTATATGTATAGCTTGGAAATTGTGACCGTTGCTCGCTCGCTCCGCTGGCTCGTAAAAATCTAGTCCAACCTCACAACCGATCCCACACGTACGCAAATTTGAAATATGTCGCCACCATATCGAGTAATGAACGGAAGATGGATCGGTTTTAGGTTAGGCTATAGCTTTCGTGCGAGCGCAGCGAACGAGAGACGCGTAAAGGTGTGTCACAAACCATCGGTTTGGCACATACGGACAGTGATATATTCGCACCAGCCCGAGGAGCCGGAAGTCTTTATCCTATTGCCTTCTGACAAATGTTTACGGTTTACCAATAGTTTCACATAATCAGTACCGTTTCCTCATAGTACAGTGCAACGTGATGTCCGAAATGGCTGACAAAATTAGGTACAAGCACGAAATATATGCAAGACAATATATGGTATATGTATAGCTTGGAAATTGTGACCGTTGCTCGCTCGCTCCGCTCGCTCGAAAAAATCTAGTCCAACCTCACAAACGATCCGACACGTTCGCACATTTCAAATATGTCGCCATCATATCGAATAATGAACGCAAGATGGATTGGTTTTAGGTTAGGCTATAGTTTTCGAGCGAGCGCCGCGAGCGAGAGACGCATAAAGGTGTGTCATAAACCAACGGTTTGGCACATACGGACATTGAAATATTCGCACCAGCCCGAGCAGCCGGAAGTCTTTATCCTATTGCCTTCTGACAAATGTTTACGGTTTACCAATAGTTTCACATAATCAGTACCGTTTCCTCATAGTACAGTGCAATGTGATGTCCGAAATGGCTGACAAAATTAGGTACAAGCACGAAATATATGCAAGACAATATATGGTATATGTATAGCTTGGAAATTGTGACCGTTGCTCGCTCGCTCCGCTCGCTCGAAAAAATCTAGTCCAACCTCACAAACGAACCGACACGTTCGCAAATTTGAAATATGTCGCCATCATATCGAATAATGAACGCAAGATGGATTGGTTTTAGGTTAGGCTATAGTTTTCGAGCGAGCGCCGCGAGCGAGAGACGCATAAAGGTGTGTCATAAACCAACGGTTTGGCACATACGAACATTGAAATATTCGCACCAGCCCGAGGAGCCGGAGGTATTTATCCTATTGCCTACCGACACATGTTTACAGTTCATGAATAGTTTCACATAAATAGTACTATTTCCTCATGGTACAGTGCAATGTGATGTCCGAAATGGCTGACAAAATTAGGTAATAACACGAAATATTTGGAAGGCAATATAAGGTATATGTATAGCTTGGAAATTGTGACCGTTGCTCGCTCGCTCCGCTCGCTCGTAAAAATCTAGTCCAACCCCACAACCGATCCGACACGTTCGCAAATTTGAAATATGTCGCCACCATATCGAGTAATGAACGGAAGATGGATCGGTTTTAGGTTAGGCTATAGCTTTCGTGCGAGCGCAGCGAACGAGAGACGCGTAAAGGTGTGTCACAAACCATCGGTTTGGCACATACGGACAGTGATATATTCGCACCAGCCCGAGGAGCCGGAAGTCTTTATCCTATTGCCTTCTGACAAATGTTTACGGTTTACCAATAGTTTCACATAATCAGTACAGTTTCCTCATAGTACAGTGCAACGTGATGTCCGAAATGGCTGACAAAGTTAGGTACAAGCACGAAATATATGCAAGACAATATATGGTATATGTATAGCTTGGAAATTGTGACCGTTGCTCGCACGATCCGCTCGCTCGTAAAAATCTAGTCCAACCCCACAACCGATCCGACACGTTCGCAAATTTCAAATATGTCGCCATCATATCGAATAATGAACGCAAGATGGATTGGTTTTAGGTTAGGCTATAGTTTTCGAGCGAGCGCCGCGAGCGAGAGACGCGTAAAGGTGTGTCATAAACCAACGCTTTGGCACATACGGACATTGAAATATTCGCACCAGCCCGAGGAGCCGGAAGTATTTATCCTATTGCCTACCGACACATGTTTACAGTTTATGAATAGTTTCACATAAATAGTACTATTTCCTCATAGTACAGTGCAATGTTATGTCCGAAATGGCTGAGAAAATTAGGTAATAACACGAAATATATGCAAGGCAATGTATGGTATACGTATAGCTTGGAAATTGTGACCGTTGCTCGCTCGCTCCGCTCGCTCTTAAAAATCTAGTCCAACCTCACAACCGATCCCACACGTTCGCAAATTTGAAATATGTCGCCACCATATCGAATAATGAACGGAAGATGGATTGGTTTTAGGTTAGGCTATAGCTTTCGTGCGAGCGCAGCGAACGAGAGACGCGTAAAGGTGTGTCACAAACCATCGGTTTGGCCCATACGGACATTGATATATTCGCACCAGCCCGAGGAGCCGGAAGTCTTTATCCTATTGCCTTCTGACAAATGTTTACGGTTGACCAATAGTTTCACAAAATTAGTACCGTTTCCTCATAGTACAGTGCAACGTGATGTCCGAAATGGCTGACAAAATTAGGTACAAGCACGAAATATATGCAAGACAATATATGGTATATGTATAGCTTGGAAATTGTGACCGTTGCTCGCTCGCTCCGCTCGCTCGTAAAAATCTAGTCCAACCCCACAACCGATCCGACACGTTCACAAATTTGAAATATGTCGCCATCATATCGAATAATGAACGCAAGATGGATTGGTTTTAGGTTAGGCTATAGTTTTCGAGCGAGCGCCGCGAGCGAGAGACGCATAAAGGTGTGTCATAAACCAACGGTTTGGCACATACGAACATTGAAATATTCGCACCAGCCCGAGGAGCCGGAGGTATTTATCCTATTGCCTACCGACACATGTTTACAGTTCATGAATAGTTTCACATAAATAGTACTATTTCCTCATGGTACAGTGCAATGTGATGTCCGAAATGGCTGACAAAATTAGGTAATAACACGAAATATTTGGAAGGCAATATAAGGTATATGTATAGCTTGGAAATTGTGACCGTTGCTCGCTCGCTCCGCTCGCTCGCAAAAATCTAGTCCAACCCCACAACCGATCCGAAACGTTCGCAAATTTGAAATATGTCGCCACCATATCGAGTAATGAACGGAAGATGGATCGGTTTTAGGTTAGGCTATAGCTTTCGTGCGAGCGCAGCGAACGAGAGACGCGTAAAGGTGTGTCACAAACCATCGGTTTGGCACATACGGACAGTGATATATTCGCACCAGCCCGAGGAGCCGGAAGTCTTTATCCTATTGCCTTCTGACAAATGTTTACGGTTTACCAATAGTTTCACATAATCAGTACAGTTTCCTCATAGTACAGTGCAACGTGATGTCCGAAATGGCTGACAAAATTAGGTACAAGCACGAAATATATGCAAGACAATATATGGTATATGTATAGCTTGGAAATTGTGACCGTTGCTCGCTCGATCCGCTCGCTCGTAAAAATCTAGTCCAACCCCACAACCGATCCGACACGTTCGCAAATTTCAAATATGTCGCCATCATATCGAATAATGAACGCAAGATGGATTGGTTTTATGTTAGGCTATAGTTTTCGAGCGAGCGCCGCGAGCGAGAGACGCATAAAGGTGTTTCATAAACCAACGGTTTGGCACATACGGACATTGAAATATTCGCACCAGCCCGAGCAGCCGGAAGTCTTTATCCTATTGCCTTCTGACAAATGTTTACGGTTTACCAATAGTTTCACATAATCAGTACCGTTTCCTCATAGTACAGTGCAATGTGATGTCCGAAATGGCTGACAAAATTAGGTACAAGCACGAAATATATGTAAGACAATATATGGTATATGTATAGCTTGGAAATTGTGACCGTTGCTCGCTCGCTCCGCTCGCTCGAAAAAATCTAGTCCAACCTCACAACCGATCCGACACGTTCGCAAATTTGAAATATGTCGCCATCATATCGAATAATGATCGCAAGATGGATTGGTTTTAGGTTAGGCTATAGTTTTCGAGCGAGCGCAGCGAGCGAGAGACGCGTAAAGGTGTGTCATAAACCAACGGTTTGGCACATACGGACATTGAAATATTCGCACCAGCCCGAGGAGCCGGAAGTATTTATCCTATTGCCTACCGACACATGTTTACAGTTTATGAATAGTTTCACATAAATAGTACTATTTCCTCATAGTACAGTGCAATGTGATGTCCGAAATGGCTGACAAAATTAGGTAATAACACGAAATATATGGAAGGCAATATAAGGTATATGTATAGCTTGGAAATTGTGACCGTTGCTCGCACGCTCCGCTGGCTCGTAAAAATCTAGTCCAACCTCACAACCGATCCCACACGTTCGCAAATTTGAAATATGTCGCCACCATATCGAGTAATGAACGGAAGATGGATCGGTTTTATGTTAGGCTATAGCTTTCGTGCGAGCGCAGCGAACGAGAGACGCGTAAAGGTGTGTCACAAACCATCGGTTTGGCACATACGGACAGTGATATATTCGCACCAGCCCGAGGAGCCGGAAGTCTTTATCCTATTGCCTTCTGACAAATGTTTACGGTTTACCAATAGTTTCACATAATCAGTACAGTTTCCTCATAGTACAGTGCAACGTGATGTCCGAAATGGCTGACAAAATTGGGTACAAGCACGAAATATATGCAAGACAATATATGGTATATGTATAGCTTAGAAATTGTGACCGTTGCTCGCTCGATCCGCTCGCTCGTAAAAATCTAGTCCAACCCCACAACCGATCCGACACGTTCGCAAATTTCAAATATGTCGCCATCATATCGAATAATGAACGCAAGATGGATTGGTTTTAGGTTAGGCTATAGTTTTCGAGCGAGCGCCGCGAGCGAGAGACGCATAAAGGTGTTTTATAAACCAACGGTTTGGCACATACGGACATTGAAATATTCGCACCAGCCCGAGCAGCCGGAAGTCTTTATCCTATTGCCTTCTGACAAATGTTTACGGTTTACCAATAGTTTCACATAATCAGTACCGTTTCCTCATAGTACAGTGCAATGTGATGTCCGAAATGGCTGACAAAATTAGGTACAAGCACGAAATATATGCAAGACAATATATGGTATATGTATAGCTTGGAAATTGTGACAGTTGCTCGCTCGCTCAGCTGGCTCGTAAAAATCTAGTCCAACCTCACAACCGATCCCACACGTTCGCAAATTTGAAATATGTCGCCACCATATCGAGTAATGAACGGAAGATGGATCGGTTTTAGGTTAGGCTATAGCTTTCGTGCGAGCGCAGCGAACGAGAGACGCGTAAAGGTGTGTCACAAACCATCGGTTTGGCACATACGGACAGTGATATATTCGCACCAGCCCGAGGAGCCGGAAGTCTTTATCCTATTGCCTTCTGACAAATGTTTACGGTTTACCAATAGTTTCACATAATCAGTACCGTTTCCTCATAGTACAGTGCAACGTGATGTCCGAAATGGCTGACAAAATTAGGTACAAGCACGAAATATATGCAAGACAATATATGGTATATGTATAGCTTGGAAATTGTGACCGTTGCTCGCTCGCTCCGCTCGCTCGAAAAAATCTAGTCCAACCTCACAAACGATCCGACACGTTCGCAAATTTCAAATATGTCGCCATCATATCGAATAATGAACGCAAGATGGATTGGTTTTAGGTTAGGCTATAGTTTTCGAGCGAGCGCCGCGAGCGAGAGACGCGTAAGGGTGTGTCATAAACCAACGGTTTGGCACATACGGACATTGAAATATTCGCACCAGCCCGAGCAGCCGGAAGTCTTTATCCTATTGCCTTCTGTCAAATGTTTACGGTTTACCAATAGTTTCACATAATCAGTACCGTTTCCTCATAGTACAGTGCAATGTGATGTCCGAAATGGCTGACAAAATTAGGTACAAGCACGAAATATATGCAAGACAATATATGGTATATGTATAGCTTGGAAATTGTGACCGTTGCTCGCTCGCTCCGCTCGCTCGAAAAAATCTAGTCCAACCTCACAAACGAACCGACACGTTCGCAAATTTGAAATATGTCGCCATCATATCGAATAATGAACGCAAGATGGATTGGTTTTAGGTTAGGCTATAGTTTTCGAGCGAGCGCCGCGAGCGAGAGACGCATAAAGGTGTGTCATAAACCAACGGTTTGGCACATACGAACATTGAAATATTCGCACCAGCCCGAGGAGCCGGAGGTATTTATCCTATTGCCTACCGACACATGTTTACAGTTCATGAATGGTTTCACATAAATAGTACTATTTCCTCATGGTACAGTGCAATGTGATGTCCGAAATGGCTGACAAAATTAGGTAATAACACGAAATATTTGGAAGGCAATATAAGGTATATGTATAGCTTGGAAATTGTGACCGTTGCTCGCTCGCTCCGCTCGCTCGTAAAAATCTAGTCCAACCCCACAACCGATCCGACACGTTCGCAAATTTGAAATATGTCGCCACCATATCGAGTAATGAACGGAAGATGGATCGGTTTTAGGTTAGGCTATAGCTTTCGTGCGAGCGCAGCGAACGAGAGACGCGTAAAGGTGTGTCACAAACCATCGGTTTGGCACATACGGACAGTGATATATTCGCACCAGCCCGAGGAGCCGGAAGTCTTTATCCTATTGCCTTCTGACAAATGTTTACGGTTTACCAATAGTTTCACATAATCAGTACAGTTTCCTCATAGTACAGTGCAACGTGATGTCCGAAATGGCTGACAAAATTAGGTACAAGCACGAAATATATGCAAGACAATATATGGTATATGTATAGCTTGGAAATTGTGACCGTTGCTCGCTCGATCCGCTCGCTCGTAAAAATCTAGTCCAACCCCACAACCGATCCGACACGTTCGCAAATTTCAAATATGTCGCCATCATATCGAATAATGAACGCAAGATGGATTGGTTTTAGGTTAGGCTATAGTTTTCGAGCGAGCGCCGCGAGCGAGAGACGCATAAAGGTGTTTCATAAACCAACGGTTTGGCACATACGGACATTGAAATATTCGCTCCAGCCCGAGCAGCCGGAAGTCTTTATCCTATTGCCTTCTGACAAATGTTTACGGTTTACCAATAGTTTCACATAATCAGTACCGTTTCCTCATAGTACAGTGCAATGTGATGTCCGAAATGGCTGACAAAATTAGGTACAAGCACGAAATATATGCAAGACAATATATGGTATATGTATAGCTTGGAAATTGTGACCGTTGCTCGCTCGCTCCGCTCGCTCGAAAAAATCTAGTCCAACCTCACAACCGATCCGACACGTTCGCAAATTTGAAATATGTCGCCATCATATCGAATAATGATCGCAAGATGGATTGGTTTTAGGTTAGGCTATAGTTTTCGAGCGAGCGCAGCGAGCGAGAGACGCGTAAAGGTGTGTCATAAACCAACGGTTTGGCACATACGGACATTGAAATATTCGCACCAGCCCGAGGAGCCGGAAGTATTTATCCTATTGCCTACCGACACATGTTTACAGTTTATGAATAGTTTCACATAAATAGTACTATTTCCTCATAGTACAGTGCAATGTGATGTCCGAAATGGCTGACAAAATTAGGTAATAACACGAAATATATGGAAGGCAATATAAGGTATATGTATAGCTTGGAAATTGTGACCGTTGCTCGCTCGCTCCGCTGGCTCGTAAAAATCTAGTCCAACCTCACAACCGGTCCCACACGTTCGCAAATTTGAAATATGTCGCCACCATATCGAGTAATGAACGGAAGATGGATCGGTTTTAGGTTAGGCTATAGCTTTCGTGCGAGCGCAGCGAACGAGAGACGCGTAAAGGTGTGTCACAAACCATCGGTTTGGCACATACGGACAGTGATATATTCGCACCAGCCCGAGGAGCCGGAAGTCTTTATCCTATTGCCTTCTGACAAATGTTTACGGTTTACCAATAGTTTCACATAATTAGTACCGTTTCCTCATAGTACAGTGCAACGTGATGTCCGAAATGGCTGACAAAATTAGGTACAAGCACGAAATATATGCAAGACAATATATGGTATATGTATAGCTTGGAAATTGTGACCGTTGCTCGCTCGCTCCGCTCGCTCGTAAAAATCTAGTCCAACCCCACAACCGATCCGACACGTTCGCAAATTTGAAATATGACGCCATCATATCGAATAATGAACGCAAGATGGATTGGTTTTAGGTTAGGCTATAGTTTTCGAGCGAGCGCCGCGAGCGAGAGACGCGTAAAGGTGTGTCATAAACCAACGCTTTGGCACATACGGACATTGAAATATTCGCACCAGCCCGAGGAGCCGGAAGTATTTATCCTATTGCCTACCGACACATGTTTACAGTTTATGAATAGTTTCACATAAATAGTACTATTTCCTCATAGTACAGTGCAGTGTGACGTCCGAAATGGCTGACAAAATTAGGTAATAACACGAAATATATGGAAGGCCATATAAGGTATATGTATAGCTTGGAAATTGTGACCGTTGCTCGCTCGCTCGTAAAAATCTAGTCCAACCTCACAACCGATCCCACACGTTCGCAAATTTGAAATATGACGCCATCATATCGAATAATGAACGCAAGATGGATTGGTTTTAGGTTAGGCTATAGTTTTCGAGCGAGCGCAGCGAGGGTGAGACGCGTATAGGTGTGTCATAAACCATCGGTTTGGCACATACGGACATTGATATATTCGCACCAGCCCGAGGAGCCGGAAGTCTTTATCCTATTGCCTTCTGACAAATGTTTACGGTTTACCAATAGTTTCACATAATTAGTACCGTTTCCTCATAGTACAGTGCAACGTGATGACCGAAATGGCTGACAAAATTAGGTACAAGCACGAAATATATGCAAGACAATATATGGTATATGTATAGCTTGGAAATTGTGACCGTTGCTCGCTCGCTCCGCTCGCTCGTAAAAATCTAGTCCAACCCCACAACCGATCCGACACGTTCGCAAATTTGAAATATGTCGCCATCATATCGAATAATGAACGCAAGATGGATTGGTTTTAGGTTAGGCTATAGTTTTCGAGCGATCGCCGCGAGCGAGAGACGCGTAAAGGTGTGTCATAAACCAACGGTTTGGCACATAAGGACATTGATATATTCGCACCAGCCCGAGGAGCCGGAAGTCTTTATCCTATTGCCTTCTGACAAATGTTTACGGTTTACCAATAGTTTCACATAATTAGTACCGTTTCCTCATAGTACAGTGCAACGTGATGTCCGAAATGGCTGACAAAATTAGGTACAAGCACGAAATATATGCAAGACAATATATGGTATATGTATAGCTTGGAAATTGTGACCGTTGCTCGCTCGCTGCGCTCGCTCGTAAAAATCTAGTCCAACCCAACAACCGATCCGACACGTTCGCAAATTTGAAATATGTCGCCATCATATCGAATAATGAACGCAAGATGGATTGGTTTTTAGGTTAGGCTATAGTTTTCGAGCGAGCGCAGCGAGCGAGAGACGCGTATAGGTGTGTCATAAACCAACGGTTTGGCACATACGGACATTGAAATATTCGCACCAGCCCGAGGAGCCGGAAGTATTTATCCTATTGCCTACCGACACATGTTTACAGTTTATGAATAGTTTCACATAAATAGTACTATTTCCTCATAGTACAGTGCAATGTGATGTCCGAAATGGCTGACAAAATTATGTAATAACACGAAATATATGGAAGGCAATATAAGGTATATGTATAGTTTGGAGATTGTGACCGTTGCTCGCTCGCTCCGCTCGCTCGTAAAATTCTAGTCCAACCTCACAACCGATCCCACACGTTCGCAAATTTGAAATATGTCGCCTCCATATCGAATAATGAACGGAAGATGGATTGGTTTTAGGTTAGGCTATAGTTTTCGAGCGAGCGCAGCGAGCGAGAGACGCGTATAGGTGTGTCATAAACCAACGGTTTGGCACATACGGACATTGAAATATTCGCACCAGCCCGAGGAGCCGGAAGTATTTATCCCATTGCCTACCGACACATGTTTACAGTTTATGAATAGTTTCACATAAATAGTACTATTTCCACATAGTACAATGCAATGTGATGTCCGAAATGGCTGACAAAATTAGGTAATAACACGACATATATGCAAGGCAATATAAGGTGTATGTATAGGTTGGAAATTGTGATCGTTGCTCGCTCGCTCGAAAAAATCTAGTCCAACCTCACAGCCGATCCGACACGTTCGCAAATTTGAAATATGTCGCCATCATATCGAATAATGAACGCAAGATGGATTGGTTTTAGGTTAGGCTATAGTTTTTCGAGCGAGCGCCGCGAGCGAGAGACGCGTAAAGGTGTGTCATAAACCAACGGTTTGGCACATATGGACATTGAAATATTCGCACCAGCCCGTGGAGCCAGACGTATTTATCCTATTGCCTACCGACACATGTTTACAGTTTATGAATAGTTTCACATAAATAGTACCGTTTCCTCATAGTACAGTGCAACGTGATGTCCGAAATGGCTGACAAAATTAGGTACAAGCACGAAATATATGCAAGACAATATATGGTATATGTATAGCTTGGAAATTGTGACCGTTGCTCGCTCGCTCCGCTCGCTTGTAAAAATCTAGTCCAACCCCACAACCGATCCGACACGTTCGCAAATTTGAAATATGTCGCCATCATATCGAATAATGAACGCAAGATGGATTGGTTTTAGGTTAGGCTATAGTTTTCGAGCGATCGCCGCGAGCGAGAGACGCGTAAAGGTGTGTCATAAACCAACGGTTTGGCACATACGGACATTGAAATATTCGCACCAGCCCGAGGAGCCGGAAGTCTTTATCCTATTGCCTTCTGACAAATGTTTACGGTTTACCAATAGTTTCACATAATTAGTACCGTCTCCTCATAGTACAGTGCAACGTGATGTCCGAAATGGCTGACAAAATTAGGTACAAGCACGAAATATATGCAAGACAATATATGGTATATGTATAGCTTGGAAATTGTGACCGTTGCTCGCTCGCTCCGCTCGTTCGTAAAAATCTAGTCCAACCTCACAACCGATCCCACACGTTCGCAAATTTGAAATATGTCGCCACCATATCGAATAATGAACGGAAGATGGATTGGTTTTAGGTTAGGCTATAGTTTTCGAGCGAGCGCAGCGAGGGTGAGACGCGTATAGGTGTGTCATAAACCAACGGTTTGGCACATACGGACATTGAAATATTCGCACCAGCCCGAGGAGCCGGAAGTATTTATCCTATTGCCTACCGCCACATGTTTACAGTTTATGAATAGTTTCACATAAATAGTACTATTTCCTCATAGTACAGTGCAATGTGATGTCCGAAATGGCTGACAAAATTAGGTAATAACACGAAATATATGGAAGGCAATATAAGGTATATGTATAGCTTGGAAATTGTGACCGTTGCTCGCTCGCTCCGCTCGCTCGTAAAAATCTAGTCCAACCTCACAACCGATCCCACACGTTCGCAAATTTGAAATATGTCGCCACCATATCGAATAATGAACGTAAGATGGATTGGTTTTAGGTTAGGCTATAGTTTTCGAGCGAGCGCAGCGAGCGAGAGACACGTATAGATGTGTCATAAACAAACAGTTTGGCACACACGGACATTGAAATATTCGCACCAGCCCGAGGAGCCGGAAGTATTTATCCTATTGCCTACCGACACATGTTTACAGTTTATGAATAGTTTCACATAAATAGCACTATTTCCACATAGTACAGTGCAACGTGATGTCCGAAATGGCTGACAAAATTAGGTACAAGCACGAAATATATGCAAGACAATATATGGTATATGTATAGCTTGGAAATTGTGACCGTTGCTCGCTCGCTCCGCTCGCTCGTAAAAATCTAGTCCAACCCCACAACCGATCCGACACGTTCGCAAATTTGAAATATGTCGCCATCATATCGAATAATGATCGCAAGATGGATTGGTTTTAGGTTAGGCTATAGTTTTCGAGCGAGCGCAGCGAGCGAGAGTCGCGTAAAGGTGTGTCATAATCCAACGGTTTGGCACATACGGACATTGAAATATTCGCACCAGCCCGAGGAGCCGGAAGTCTTTATCCTATTGCCTTCTGACAAATGTTTACGGTTTACCAATAGTTTCACATAATCAGTACCGTTTCCTCATAGTACAGTGCAATGTGATGTCCGAAATGGCTGACAAAATTAGGTAATAACACGACATATATGCAAGGCAATATAAGGTGTATGTATAGGTTGGAAATTGTGATCGTTGCTCGCTCGCTCGAAAAAATCTAGTCCAACCTCACAGCCGATCCGACACGTTCGCAAATTTGAAATATGTCGCCATCATATCGAATAATGAACGCAAGATGGATTGGTTTTAGGTTAGGCTATAGTTTTCGAGCGAGCGCCGCGAGCGAGAGACGCGTATAGGTGTGTCATAAACCAACGGTTTGGCACATACGGACATTGAAATATTCGCACCAGCCCGAGGAGCCGGAAGTATTTATCCTATTGCCTACCGCCACATGTTTACAGTTTATGAATAGTTTCACATAAATAGTACTATTTCCTCATAGTACAGTGCAATGTGATGTCCGAAATGGCTGACAAAATTAGGTAATAACACGAAATATATGGAAGGCAATATAAGGTATATGTATAGCTTGGAAATTGTGACCGTTGCTCGCTCGCTCCGCTCGCTCGTAAAAATCTAGTCCAACCTCACAACCGATCCCACACGTTCGCAAATTTGAAATATGTCGCCACCATATCGAATAATGAACGTAAGATGGATTGGTTTTAGGTTAGGCTATAGTTTTCGAGCGAGCGCAGCGAGCGAGAGACACGTATAGATGTGTCATAAACAAACGGTTTGGCACACACGGACATTGAAATATTCGCACCAGCCCGAGGAGCCGGAAGTATTTATCCTATTGCCTACCGACACATGTTTACAGTTTATGAATAGTTTCACATAAATAGCACTATTTCCACATAGTACAGTGCAACGTGATGTCCGAAATGGCTGACAAAATTAGGTACAAGCACGAAATATATGCAAGACAATATATGGTATATGTATAGCTTGGAAATTGTGACCGTTGCTCGCTCGCTCCGCTCGCTCGTAAAAATCTAGTCCAACCCCACAACCGATCCGACACGTTCGCAAATTTGAAATATGTCGCCATCATATCGAATAATGATCGCAAGATGGATTGGTTTTAGGTTAGGCTATAGTTTTCGAGCGAGCGCAGCGAGCGAGAGTCGCGTAAAGGTGTGTCATAAACCAACGGTTTGGCACATACGGACATTGAAATATTCGCACCAGCCCGAGGAGCCGGAAGTCTTTATCCTATTGCCTTCTGACAAATGTTTACGGTTTACCAATAGTTTCACATAATCAGTACCGTTTCCTCATAGTACAGTGCAATGTGATGTCCGAAATGGCTGACAAAATTAGGTAATAACACGAAATATATGGAAGGCAATATAAGGTATATGTATAGCTTGGAAATTGTGACCGTTGCTCGCTCGCTCCGCTCGCTCGTAAAAATCTAGTCCAACCTCACAACCGATCCCACACGTTCGCAAATTTGAAATATGTCGCCACCATATCGAATAATGAACGGAAGATGGATTGGTTTTAGGTTAGGCTATAGCTTTCGTGCGAGCGCAGCGAACGAGAGACGCGTAAAGGTGTGTCACAAGCCATCGGTTTGGCACATACGGACATTGATATATTCGCACCAGCCCGAGGAGCCGGAAGTCTTTATCCTATTGCCTTCTGACAAATGTTTACGGTTTACCAATAGTTTCACATAATTAGTACCGTTTCCTCATAGTACAGTGCAACGTGATGTCCGAAATGGCTGACAAAATTAGGTACAAGCACGAAATATATGCAAAACAATATATGGTATATGTATAGCTTGGAAATTGTGACCGTTGCTCGCTCGATCCGCTCGCTCGTAAAAATCTAGTCCAACCCCACAACCGATCCGACACGTTCGCAAATTTGAAATATGTCGCCATCATATCGAATAATGAACGCAAGATGGATTGGTTTTAGGTTAGGCTATAGTTTTCGAGCGAGCGCAGCGAGCGAGAGACGCGTATAGGTGTGTCATAAACCAACGGTTTGGCACATACGGACATTGAAATATTCGCACCAGCCCGAGGAGCCGGAAGTATTTATCCTATTGCCTACCGACACATGTTTACAGTTTATGAATAGTTTCACATAAATAGTACTATTTCCTCATAGTACAGTGCAATGTGATGTCCGAAATGGCTGACAAAATTAGGTAATAACACGACATATATGCAAGGCAATATAAGGTGTATGTATAGGTTGGAAATTGTGATCGTTGCTCGCTCGCTCGAAAAAATCTAGTCCAACCTCACAGCCGATCCGACACGTTCGCAAATTTGAAATATGTCGCCATCATATCGAATAATGAACGCAAGATGGATTGGTTTTAGGTTAGGCTATAGTTTTCGAGCGAGCGCCGCGAGCGAGAGACGCGTAAAGGTGTGTCATAAACCAACGGTTTGGCACATATGGACATTGAAATATTCGCACCAGCCCGTGGAGCCAGACGTATTTATCCTATTGCCTACCGACACATGTTTACAGTTTATGAATAGTTTCACATAAATAGTACCGTTTCCTCATAGTACAGTGCAACGTGATGTCCGAAATGGCTGACAAAATTAGGTACAAGCACGAAATATATGCAAGACAATATATGGTATATGTATAGCTTGGAAATTGTGACCGTTGCTCGCTCGCTCCGCTCGCTCGTAAAAATCTAGTCCAACCCCACAACCGATCCGACACGTTCGCAAATTTGAAATATGTCGCCATCATATCGAATAATGAACGCAAGATGGATTGGTTTTAGGTTAGGCTATAGTTTTCGAGCGATCGCCGCGAGCGAGAGACGCGTAAAGGTGTGTCATAAACCAACGGTTTGGCACATAAGGACATTGATATATTCGCACCAGCCCGAGGAGCCGGAAGTCTTTATCCTATTGCCTTCTGACAAATGTTTACGGTTTACCAATAGTTTCACATAATTAGTACCGTTTCCTCATAGTACAGTGCAACGTGATGTCCGAAATGGCTGACAAAATTAGGTACAAGCACGAAATATATGCAAGACAATATATGGTATATGTATAGCTTGGAAATTGTGACCGTTGCTCGCTCGCTCCGCTCGCTCGTAAAAATCTAGTCCAAGCTCACAACCGATCCCACACGTTCGCAAATTTGAAATATGTCGCCACCATATCGAATAATGAACGGAAGATGGATTGGTTTTAGGTTAGGCTATAGCTTTCGTGCGAGCGCAGCGAACGAGAGACGCGTAAAGGTGTGTCACAAGCCATCGGTTTGGCACATACGGACATTGATATATTCGCACCAGCCCGAGGAGCCGGAAGTCTTTATCCTATTGCCTTCTGACAAATGTTTACGGTTTACCAATAGTTTCACATAATTAGTACCGTTTCCTCATAGTACAGTACAACGTGATGTCCGAAATGGCTGACAAAATTAGGTACAAGCACGAAATATATGCAAGACAATATATGGTATATGTATAGCTTGGAAATTGTGACCGTTGATCGCTCGCTCCGCTCGCTCGTAAAAATCTAGTCCAACCCCACAACCGATCCGACACGTTCGCAAATTTGAAATATGTCGCCATCATATCGAATAATGATCGCAAGATGGATTAGTTTTAGGTTAGGCTATAGTTTTCGAGCGAGCGCAGCGAGCGAGAGACGCGTAAAGGTGTGTCATAAACCAACGGTTTGGCACATACGGACATTGAAATATTCGCACCAGCCCGAGGAGCCGGAAGTATTTATCCTATTGCCTACCGACACATGTTTACGGTTTACCAATAGTTTCACATAATCAGTACCGTTTCCTCATAGTACAGTGCAACGTGATGTCCGAAATGGCTGACAAAATTAGGTACAAGCACGAAATATATGCAAGACAATATATGGTATATGTATAGCTTGGAAATTGTGACCGTTGCTCGCTCGATCCGCTCGCTCGTAAAAATCTATTCCACAACCGATCCGACACGTTCGCAAATTTGAAATATGTCGCCATCATATCGAATAATGAACGCAAGATGGATTGGTTTTAGGTTAGGCTATAGTTTTCGAGCGAGCGCCGCGAGCGAGGGACGCATAAAGGTGTGTCATAAACCAACGGTTTGGCACATACGGACATTGAAATATTCGCACCAGCCCGAGGAGCCGGAAGTCTTTATCCTATTGCCTTCTGACAAATGTTTACGGTTTACCAATAGTTTCACATAATCAGTACCGTTTCCTCATAGTACAGTGCAATGTGATGTCCGAAATGGCTGACAAAATTATGTAATAACACGAAATATATGGAAGGCAATATAAGGTATATGTATAGCTTGGAGATTGTGACCGTTGCTCGCTCGCTCCGCTCGCTCGTAAAAATCTAGTCCAACCTCACAACCGATCCCACACGTTCGCAAATTTGAAATATGTCGCCACCATATCGATTAATGAACGGAAGATGGATTGGTTTTAGGTTAGGCTATAGTTTTCGAGCGAGCGCAGCGAGCGAGAGACGCGTATAGGTGTGTCATAAACCAACGGTTTGGCACATACGGACATTGAACTATTCGCACCAGCCCGAGGAGCCGGAAGTATTTATCCTATTGCCTACCGACACATGTTTACAGTTTATGAATAGTTTCACATAAATAGTACTATTTCCACATAGTACAATGCAATGTGATGTCCGAAATGGCTGACAAAATTAGGTAATAACACGACATATATGCAAGGCAATATAAGGTGTATGTATAGGTTGGAAATTGTGATCGTTGCTCGCTCGCTCGAAAAAATCTAGTCCAACCTCACAACCGATCCGACACGTTCGCAAATTTGAAATATGTCGCCATCATATCGAATAATGAACGCAAGATGGATTGGTTTTAGGTTAGGCTATAGTTTTCGAGCGAGCGCCGCGAGCGAGAGACGCGTAAAGGTGTGTCATAAACCAACGGTTTGGCACATACGGACATTGAAATATTCGCACCAGCCCGTGGAGCCGGACGTATTTATCCTATTGCCTACCGACACATGTTTACAGTTTATGAATAGTTTCACATAAATAGTACCGTTTCCTCATAGTACAGTGCAACGTGATGTCCGAAATGGCTGACAAAATTAGGTAATAACACGACATATATGCAAGGCAATATAAGGTGTATGTATAGGTTGGAAATTGTGATCGTTGCTCGCTCGCTCGAAAAAATCTAGTCCAACCTCACAGCCGATCCGACACGTTCGCAAATTTGAAATATGTCGCCATCATATCGAATAATGAACGCAAGATGGATTGGTTTTAGGTTAGGCTATAGTTTTCGAGCGAGCGCCGCGAGCGAGAGACGCGTATAGGTGTGTCATAAACCAACGGTTTGGCACATACGGACATTGAAATATTCGCACCAGCCCGAGGAGCCGGAAGTATTTATCCTATTGCCTACCGCCACATGTTTACAGTTTATGAATAGTTTCACATAAATAGTACTATTTCCTCATAGTACAGTGCAATGTGATGTCCGAAATGGCTGACAAAATTAGGTAATAACACGAAATATATGGAAGGCAATATAAGGTATATGTATAGCTTGGAAATTGTGACCGTTGCTCGCTCGCTCCGCTCGCTCGTAAAAATCTAGTCCAACCTCACAACCGATCCCACACGTTCGCAAATTTGAAATATGTCGCCACCATATCGAATAATGAACGTAAGATGGATTGGTTTTAGGTTAGGCTATAGTTTTCGAGCGAGCGCAGCGAGCGAGAGACACGTATAGATATGTCATAAACAAACGGTTTGGCACACACGGACATTGAAATATTCGCACCAGCCCGAGGAGCCGGAAGTATTTATCCTATTGCCTACCGACACATGTTTACAGTTTATGAATAGTTTCACATAAATAGCACTATTTCCACATAGTACAGTGCAACGTGATGTCCGAAATGGCTGACAAAATTAGGTACAAGCACGAAATATATGCAAGACAATATATGGTATATGTATAGCTTGGAAATTGTGACCGTTGCTCGCTCGCTCCGCTCGCTCGTAAAAATCTAGTCCAACCCCACAACCGATCCGACACGTTCGCAAATTTGAAATATGTCGCCATCATATCGAATAATGATCGCAAGATGGATTGGTTTTAGGTTAGGCTATAGTTTTCGAGCGAGCGCAGCGAGCGAGAGTCGCGTAAAGGTGTGTCATAAACCAACGGTTTGGCACATACGGACATTGAAATATTCGCACCAGCCCGAGGAGCCGGAAGTCTTTATCCTATTGCCTTCTGACAAATGTTTACGGTTTACCAATAGTTTCACATAATCAGTACCGTTTCCTCATAGTACAGTGCAATGTGATGTCCGAAATGGCTGACAAAATTAGGTACAAGCACGAAATATATGCAAAACAATATATGGTATATGTATAGCTTGGAAATTGTGACCGTTGCTCGCTCGATCCGCTCGCTCGTAAAAATCTAGTCCAACCCCACAACCGATCCGACACGTTCGCAAATTTGAAATATGTCGCCATCATATCGAATAATGAACGCAAGATGGATTGGTTTTAGGTTAGGCTATAGTTTTCGAGCGAGCGCAGCGAGCGAGAGACGCGTATAGGTGTGTCATAAACCAACGGTTTGGCACATACGGACATTGAAATATTCGCACCAGCCCGAGGAGCCGGAAGTATTTATCCTATTGCCTACCGACACATGTTTACAGTTTATGAATAGTTTCACATAAATAGTACTATTTCCTCATAGTACAGTGCAATGTGATGTCCGAAATGGCTGACAAAATTAGGTAATAACACGACATATATGCAAGGCAATATAAGGTGTATGTATAGGTTGGAAATTGTGATCGTTGCTCGCTCGCTCGAAAAAATCTAGTCCAACCTCACAGCCGATCCGACACGTTCGCAAATTTGAAATATGTCGCCATCATATCGAATAATGAACGCAAGATGGATTGGTTTTAGGTTAGGCTATAGTTTTCGAGCGAGCGCCGCGAGCGAGAGACGCGTAAAGGTGTGTCATAAACCAACGGTTTGGCACATATGGACATTGAAATATTCGCACCAGCCCGTGGAGCCAGACGTATTTATCCTATTGCCTACCGACACATGTTTACAGTTTATGAATAGTTTCACATAAATAGTACCGTTTCCTCATAGTACAGTGCAACGTGATGTCCGAAATGGCTGACAAAATTAGGTACAAGCACGAAATATATGCAAGACAATATATGGTATATGTATAGCTTGGAAATTGTGACCGTTGCTCGCTCGCTCCGCTCGCTCGTAAAAATCTAGTCCAACCCCACAACCGATCCGACACGTTCGCAAATTTGAAATATGTCGCCATCATATCGAATAATGAACGCAAGATGGATTGGTTTTAGGTTAGGCTATAGTTTTCGAGCGATCGCCGCGAGCGAGAGACGCGTAAAGGTGTGTCATAAACCAACGGTTTGGCACATAAGGACATTGATATATTCGCACCAGCCCGAGGAGCCGGAAGTCTTTATCCTATTGCCTTCTGACAAATGTTTACGGTTTACCAATAGTTTCACATAATTAGTACCGTTTCCTCATAGTACAGTGCAACGTGATGTCCGAAATGGCTGACAAAATTAGGTACAAGCACGAAATATATGCAAGACAATATATGGTATATGTATAGCTTGGAAATTGTGACCGTTGCTCGCTCGCTCCGCTCGCTCGTAAAAATCTAGTCCAAGCTCACAACCGATCCCACACGTTCGCAAATTTGAAATATGTCGCCACCATATCGAATAATGAACGGAAGATGGATTGGTTTTAGGTTAGGCTATAGCTTTCGTGCGAGCGCAGCGAACGAGAGACGCGTAAAGGTGTGTCACAAGCCATCGGTTTGGCACATACGGACATTGATATATTCGCACCAGCCCGAGGAGCCGGAAGTCTTTATCCTATTGCCTTCTGACAAATGTTTACGGTTTACCAATAGTTTCACATAATTAGTACCGTTTCCTCATAGTACAGTGCAACGTGATGTCCGAAATGGCTGACAAAATTAGGTACAAGCACGAAATATATGCAAGACAATATATGGTATATGTATAGCTTGGAAATTGTGACCGTTGATCGCTCGCTCCGCTCGCTCGTAAAAATCTAGTCCAACCCCACAACCGATCCGACACGTTCGCAAATTTGAAATATGTCGCCATCATATCGAATAATGATCGCAAGATGGATTAGTTTTAGGTTAGGCTATAGTTTTCGAGCGAGCGCAGCGAGCGAGAGACGCGTAAAGGTGTGTCATAAACCAACGGTTTGGCACATACGGACATTGAAATATTCGCACCAGCCCGAGGAGCCGGAAGTATTTATCCTATTGCCTACCGACACATGTTTACGGTTTACCAATAGTTTCACATAATCAGTACCGTTTCCTCATAGTACAGTGCAACGTGATGTCCGAAATGGCTGACAAAATTAGGTACAAGCACGAAATATATGCAAGACAATATATGGTATATGTATAGCTTGGAAATTGTGACCGTTGCTCGCTCGATCCGCTCGCTCGTAAAAATCTATTCCAACCCCACAACCGATCCGACACGTTCGCAAATTTGAAATATGTCGCCATCATATCGAATAATGAACGCAAGATGGATTGGTTTTAGGTTAGGCTATAGTTTTCGAGCGAGCGCCGCGAGCGAGAGACGCGTAAAGGTGTGTCATAAACCAACGGTTTGGCACATGCGGACATTGAAATATTCGCACCAGCCCGTGGAGCCGGACGTATTTATCCTATTGCCTACCGACACATGTTTACAGTTTATGAATAGTTTCACATAAATAGTACCGTTTCCTCATAGTACAGTGCAACGTGATGTCCGAAATGGCTGACAAAATTAGGTACAAGCACGAAATATATGCAAGACAATATATGGTATATGTATAGCTTGGAAATTGTGACCGTTGCTCGCTCGCTCCGCTCGCTCGTAAAAATCTAGTCCAACCTCACAACCGATCCCACACGTTCGCAAATTTGAAATATGTCGCCACCATATCGAATAATGAACGGAAGATGGATTGGTTTTAGGTTAGGCTATAGTTTTCGAGCGAGCGCAGCGAGGGTGAGACGCGTATAGGTGTGTCATAAACCATCGGTTTGGCACATACGGACATTGATATATTCGCACCAGCCCGAGGAGCCGGAGGTCTTTATCCTATTGCCTTCTGACAAATGTTTACGGTTTACCAATAGTTTCACATAATTAGTACCGTTTCCTCATAGTACAGTGCAACGTGATGTCCGAAATGGCTGACAGAATTAGGTACAAGCACGAAATATATGCAAGACAATATATGGTATATGTATAGCTTGGAAATTGTGACCGTTGCTCGCTCGCTCGTAAACATCTAGTCCAACACTACAACCGATCCGACACGTTCGCAAATTTGAAATATGTCGCCATCATATCGAATAATGAACGCAAGATGGATTGGTTTTAGGTTAGGCTATAGTTTTCGAGCGAGCGCAGCGAGCGAGAGACGCGTATAGGTGTGTCATAAACCAACGGTTTGGCTCATACGGACATTGAAATATTCGCACCAGCCCGAGGAGCCGGAAGTATTTATCCTATTGCCTACCGTCACATGTTTACAGTTTATGAATAGTTTCACATAAATAGTACTATTTCCACATAGTACAATGCAATGTGATGTCCGAAATGGCTGACAAAATTTGGTAAAAACACGACATATATGCAAGGCAATATAAGGTGTATGTATAGGTTGGAAATTGTGATCGTTGCTCGCTCGCTCGAAAAAATCTAGTCCAACCTCACAACCGATCCGACACGTTCGCAAATTTGAAATATGTCGCCACCATATCGAATAATGAACGGAAGATGGATTGGTTTTAGGTTTGGCTATAGCTTTCGTGCGAGCGCAGCGAACGAGAGACGCGTAAAGGTGTGTCACAAACCAACGGTTTCGCACATAAGGACGTTGAAATATACGCACCAGCCCGAGGAGCCGGAAGTCTTTATCCTATTGCCTTCTGACAAATGTTTACGGTTTACTAATAGTTACACATAATTAGTACCGTTTCCTCATAGTACAGTGCAACGTGATGTCCGAAATGGCTGACAAAATTAGGTAATAACACGAAATATATGGAAGGCAATATAAGGTATATGTATAGCTTGGAAATTGTGACCGTTGCTCGCTCGCTCCGCTCGCTCGTAAAAATCTAGTCCAACCTCACAACCGATCCCACACGTTCGCAAATTTGAAATATGTCGCCACCATATCGAATAATGAACGGAAGATGGATTGGTTTTAGGTTTGGCTATAGCTTTCGTGCGAGCGCAGCGAACGAGAGACGCGTAAAGGTGTGTCACAAACCAACGGTTTCGCACATAAGGACGTTGAAATATTCGCACCAGCCCGAGGAGCCGGAAGTCTTTATCCTATTGCCTTCTGACAAATGTTTACGGTTTACCAATAGTTACACATAATTAGTACCGTTTCCTCATAGTACAGTGCAACGTGATGTCCGAAATGGCTGACAAAATTAGGTAATAACACGAAATATATGGAAGGCAATATAAGGTATATGTATAGCTTGGAAATTGTGACCGTTGCTCGCTCGCTCCGCTCGCTCGTAAAAATCTAGTCCAACCTCACAACCGATCCGACACGTTCGCAAATTTGAAATATGTCGCCATCATATCGAATAATGAACGCAAGATGTATTGGTTTTAGGTTAGGCTATAGCTTTCGTGCGAGCGCAGCGAACGAGAGACGCGTAAAGGTGTGTCACAAGCCATCGGTTTGGCACATACGGACATTGATATATTCGCACCAGCCCGAGGAGCCGGAAGTCTTTATCCTATTGCCTTCTGACAAATGTTTACGGTTTACCAATAGTTTCACATAATTAGTACCGTTTCCTCATAGTACAGTACAACGTGATGTCCGAAATGGCTGACAAAATTAGGTAATAACACGAAATATATGGAAGGCAATATAAGGTATATGTATAGCTTGGAAATTGTGACCGTTGCTCGCTCGCTCCGCTCGCTCGTAAAAATCTAGTCCAACCTCACAACCGATCCGACACGTTCGCAAATTTGAAATATGTCGCCATCATATCGAATAATGAACGCAAGATGGATTGGTTTTAGGTTAGGCTATAGCTTTCGTGCGAGCGCAGCGAACGAGAGACGCGTAAAGGTGTGTCACAAGCCATCGGTTTGGCACATACGGACATTGATATATTCGCACCAGCCCGAGGAGCCGGAAGTCTTTATCCTATTGCCTTCTGACAAATGTTTACGGTTTACCAATAGTTTCACATAATTAGTACCGTTTCCTCATAGTACAGTACAACGTGATGTCCGAAATGGCTGACAAAATTAGGTACAAGCACGAAATATATGCAAGACAATATATGGTATATGTATAGCTTGGAAATTGTGACCGTTGCTCGCTCGCTCCGCTCGCTCGAAAAAATCTAGTCCAACCTCACAACCGATCCGACACGTTCGCAAATTTGAAATATGTCGCCATCATATCGAATAATGAACGCAAGATGGATTGGTTTTAGGTTAGGCTATAGTTTTCGAGCGATCGCCGCGAGCGAGAGACGCGTAAAGGTGTGTCATAAACCAACGGTTTGGCACATAAGGACATTGATATATTCGCACCAGCCCGAGGAGCCGGAAGTCTTTATCCTATTGCCTTCTGAGAAATGTTTACGGTTTACCAATAGTTTCACATAATTAGTACCGTTTCCTCATAGTACAGTGCAACGTGATGTCCGAAATGGCTGACAAAATTAGGTACAAGCACGAAATATATGCAAGACAATATATGGTATATGTATAGCTTGGAAATTGTGACCGTTGCTCGCTCGCTCCGCTCGCTCGTAAAAATCTAGTCCAACCCCACAACCGATCCGACACGTTCGCAAATTTGAAATATGTCGCCATCATATCGAATAATGAACGCAAGATGGATTGGTTTTAGGTTAGGCTATAGTTTTCGAGCGAGCGCAGCGAGCGAGAGACGCGTATAGGTGTGTCATAAACCAACGGTTTGGCACATACGGACATTGAAATATTCGCACCAGCCCGAGGAGCCGGAAGTATTTATTCTATTGCCTACCGACACATCTTTACAGTTTATGAATAGTTTCACATAAATAGTACTATTTCCTCATAGTACAGTGCAATGTGATGTCCGAAATGGCTGACAAAATTATGTAATAACACGAAATATATGGAAGGCAATATAAGGTATATGTATAGCTTGGAGATTGTGACCGTTGCTCGCTCGCGCCGCTCGCTCGTAAAAATCTAGTCCAACCCCACAACCGATCCGACACGTTCGCAAATTTGAAATATGTCGCCACCATATCGAATAATGTACGGAAGATGGATTGGTTTTAGGTTAGGCTATAGTTTTCGAGCGAGCGCAGCGAGGGTGAGACGCGTATAGGTGTGTCATAAACCATCGGTTTGGCACATACGGACATTGATATAATCGCACCAGCCCGAGGAGCCGGAGGTCTTTATCCTATTGCGTTCTGACAAATGTTTACGGTTTACCAATAGTTTCACAAAATTAGTACCGTTTCCTCATAGTACAGTGCAACGTGATGTCCGAAATGGCTGACAGAATTAGGTACAAGCACGAAATATATGCAAGACAATATATGGTATATGTATAGCTTGGAAATTGTGACCGTTGCTCGCTCGCTCCGCTCGCTCGTAAAAATCTAGTCCAACCCCACAACCGATCCGACACGTTCGCAAATTTGAAATATGTCGCCACCATATCGAATAATGAACGCAAGATGGATTGGTTTTAGGTTAGGCTATAGTTTTCGAGCGATCGCCGCGAGCGAGAGACGCGTAAAGGTGTGTCATAAACCAACGGTTTGGCACATAAGGACATTGATATATTCGCACCAGCCCGAGGAGCCGGAAGTCTTTATCCTATTGCCTTCTGAGAAATGTTTACGGTTTACCAATAGTTTCACATAATTAGTACCGTTTCCTCATAGTACAGTGCAACGTGATGTGCGAAATGGCTGACAAAATTAGGTACAAGCACGAAATATATGCAAGACAATATATGGTATATGTATAGCTTGGAAATTGTGACCGTTGCTCGCTCGCTCCGCTCGCTCGTAAAAATCTAGTCCAACCCCACAACCGATCCGACACGTTCGCAAATTTGAAATATGTCGCCATCATATCGAATAATGAACGCAAGATGGATTGGTTTTAGGTTAGGCTATAGTTTTCGAGCGAGCGCAGCGAGCGAGAGACGCGTATAGGTGTGTCATAAACCAACGGTTTGGCACATACGGACATTGAAATATTCGCACCAGCCCGAGGAGCCGGAAGTCTTTATCCTATTGCCTTCTGACAAATGTTTACGGTTTACCAATAGTTTCACATAATTAGTACCGTTTCCTCATAGTACAGTGCAACGTGATGTCCGAAATGGCTGACAAAATTAGGTAATAACACGAAATATATGGAAGGCAATATAAGGTATATGTATAGCTTGGAAATTGTGACCGTTGCTCGCTCGCTCCGCTCGCTCGTAAAAATCTAGTCCAACCTCACAACCGATCCCACACGTTCGCAAATTTGAAATATGTCGCCACCATATCGAATAATGAACGGAAGATGGATTGGTTTTAGGTTTGGCTATAGCTTTCGTGCGAGCGCAGCGAACGAGAGACGCGTAAAGGTGTGTCACAAACCAACGGTTTCGCACATAAGGACGTTGAAATATTCGCACCAGCCCGAGGAGCCGGAAGTCTTTATCCTATTGCCTTCTGACAAATGTTTACGGTTTACCAATAGTTACACATAATTAGTACCGTTTCCTCATAGTACAGTGCAACGTGATGTCCGAAATGGCTGACAAAATTAGGTAATAACACGAAATATATGGAAGGCAATATAAGGTATATGTATAGCTTGGAAATTGTGACCGTTGCTCGCTCGCTCCGCTCGCTCGTAAAAATCTAGTCCAACCTCACAACCGATCCGACACGTTCGCAAATTTGAAATATGTCGCCATCATATCGAATAATGAACGCAAGATGGATTGGTTTTAGGTTAGGCTATAGCTTTCGTGCGAGCGCAGCGAACGAGAGACGCGTAAAGGTGTGTCACAAGCCATCGGTTTGGCACATACGGACATTGATATATTCGCACCAGCCCGAGGAGCCGGAAGTCTTTATCCTATTGCCTTCTGACAAATGTTTACGGTTTACCAATAGTTTCACATAATTAGTACCGTTTCCTCATAGTACAGTGCAACGTGATGTCCGAAATGGCTGACAAAATTAGGTACAAGCACGAAATATATGCAAGACAATATATGGTATATGTATAGCTTGGAAATTGTGACCGTTGCTCGCTCGCTCCGCTCGCTGGAAAAAATCTAGTCCAACCTCACAACCGATCCGACACGTTCGCAAATTTGAAATATGTCGCCATCATATCGAATAATGAACGCAAGATGGATTGGTTTTAGGTTAGGCTATAGTTTTCGAGCGATCGCCGCGAGCGAGAGACGCGTAAAGGTGTGTCATAAACCAACGGTTTGGCACATAAGGACATTGATATATTCGCACCAGCCCGAGGAGCCGGAAGTCTTTATCCTATTGCCTTCTGAGAAATGTTTACGGTTTACCAATAGTTTCACATAATTAGTACCGTTTCCTCATAGTACAGTGCAACGTGATGTCCGAAATGGCTGACAAAATTAGGTACAAGCACGAAATATATGCAAGACAATATATGGTATATGTATAGCTTGGAAATTGTGACCGTTGCTCGCTCGCTCCGCTCGCTCGTAAAAATCTAGTCCAACCCCACAACCGATCCGACACGTTCGCAAATTTGAAATATGTCGCCATCATATCGAATAATGAACGCAAGATGGATTGGTTTTAGGTTAGGCTATAGTTTTCGAGCGATCGCCGCGAGCGAGAGACGCGTAAAGGTGTGTCATAAACCAACGGTTTGGCACATAAGGACATTGATATATTCGCACCAGCCCGAGGAGCCGGAAGTCTTTATCCTATTGCCTTCTGAGAAATGTTTACGGTTTACCAATAGTTTCACATAATTAGTACCGTTTCCTCATAGTACAGTGCAACGTGATGTCCGAAATGGCTGACAAAATTAGGTACAAGCACGAAATATATGCAAGACAATATATGGTATATGTATAGCTTGGAAATTGTGACCGTTGCTCGCTCGCTCCGCTCGCTCGTAAAAATCTAGTCCAACCCCACAACCGATCCGACACGTTCGCAAATTTGAAATATGTCGCCATCATATCGAATAATGAACGCAAGATGGATTGGTTTTAGGTTAGGCTATAGTTTTCGAGCGAGCGCAGCGAGCGAGAGACGCGTATAGGTGTGTCATAAACCAACGGTTTGGCACATACGGACATTGAAATATTCGCACCAGCCCGAGGAGCCGGAAGTATTTATTCTATTGCCTACCGACACATCTTTACAGTTTATGAATAGTTTCACATAAATAGTACTATTTCCTCATAGTACAGTGCAATGTGATGTCCGAAATGGCTGACAAAATTATGTAATAACACGAAATATATGGAAGGCAATATAAGGTATATGTATAGCTTGGAGATTGTGACCGTTGCTCGCTCGCTCCGCTCGCTCGTAAAAATCTAGTCCAACCCCACAACCGATCCGACACGTTCGCAAATTTGAAATATGTCGCCACCATATCGAATAATGTACGGAAGATGGATTGGTTTTAGGTTAGGCTATAGTTTTCGAGCGAGCGCAGCGAGGGTGAGACGCGTATAGGTGTGTCATAAACCATCGGTTTGGCACATACGGACATTGATATAATCGCACCAGCCCGAGGAGCCGGAGGTCTTTATCCTATTGCGTTCTGACAAATGTTTACGGTTTACCAATAGTTTCACAAAATTAGTACCGTTTCCTCATAGTACAGTGCAACGTGATGTCCGAAATGGCTGACAGAATTAGGTACAAGCACGAAATATATGCAAGACAATATATGGTATATGTATAGCTTGGAAATTGTGACCGTTGCTCGCTCGCTCCGCTCGCTCGTAAAAATCTAGTCCAACCCCACAACCGATCCGACACGTTCGCAAATTTGAAATATGTCGCCACCATATCGAATAATGAACGCAAGATGGATTGGTTTTAGGTTAGGCTATAGTTTTCGAGCGATCGCCGCGAGCGAGAGACGCGTAAAGGTGTGTCATAAACCAACGGTTTGGCACATAAGGACATTGATATATTCGCACCAGCCCGAGGAGCCGGAAGTCTTTATCCTATTGCCTTCTGAGAAATGTTTACGGTTTACCAATAGTTTCACATAATTAGTACCGTTTCCTCATAGTACAGTGCAACGTGATGTGCGAAATGGCTGACAAAATTAGGTACAAGCACGAAATATATGCAAGACAATATATGGTATATGTATAGCTTGGAAATTGTGACCGTTGCTCGCTCGCTCCGCTCGCTCGTAAAAATCTAGTCCAACCCCACAACCGATCCGACACGTTCGCAAATTTGAAATATGTCGCCATCATATCGAATAATGAACGCAAGATGGATTGGTTTTAGGTTAGGCTATAGTTTTCGAGCGAGCGCAGCGAGCGAGAGACGCGTATAGGTGTGTCATAAACCAACGGTTTGGCACATACGGACATTGAAATATTCGCACCAGCCCGAGGAGCCGGAAGTCTTTATCCTATTGCCTTCTGACAAATGTTTACGGTTTACCAATAGTTTCACATAATTAGTACCGTTTCCTCATAGTACAGTGCAACGTGATGTCCGAAATGGCTGACAAAATTAGGTAATAACACGAAATATATGGAAGGCAATATAAGGTATATGTATAGCTTGGAAATTGTGACCGTTGCTCGCTCGCTCCGCTCGCTCGTAAAAATCTAGTCCAACCTCACAACCGATCCCACACGTTCGCAAATTTGAAATATGTCGCCACCATATCGAATAATGAACGGAAGATGGATTGGTTTTAGGTTTGGCTATAGCTTTCGTGCGAGCGCAGCGAACGAGAGACGCGTAAAGGTGTGTCACAAACCAACGGTTTCGCACATAAGGACGTTGAAATATTCGCACCAGCCCGAGGAGCCGGAAGTCTTTATCCTATTGCCTTCTGACAAATGTTTACGGTTTACCAATAGTTACACATAATTAGTACCGTTTCCTCATAGTACAGTGCAACGTGATGTCCGAAATGGCTGACAAAATTAGGTAATAACACGAAATATATGGAAGGCAATATAAGGTATATGTATAGCTTGGAAATTGTGACCGTTGCTCGCTCGCTCCGCTCGCTCGTAAAAATCTAGTCCAACCTCACAACCGATCCGACACGTTCGCAAATTTGAAATATGTCGCCATCATATCGAATAATGAACGCAAGATGGATTGGTTTTAGGTTAGGCTATAGCTTTCGTGCGAGCGCAGCGAACGAGAGACGCGTAAAGGTGTGTCACAAGCCATCGGTTTGGCACATACGGACATTGATATATTCGCACCAGCCCGAGGAGCCGGAAGTCTTTATCCTATTGCCTTCTGACAAATGTTTACGGTTTACCAATAGTTTCACATAATTAGTACCGTTTCCTCATAGTACAGTGCAACGTGATGTCCGAAATGGCTGACAAAATTAGGTACAAGCACGAAATATATGCAAGACAATATATGGTATATGTATAGCTTGGAAATTGTGACCGTTGCTCGCTCGCTCCGCTCGCTGGAAAAAATCTAGTCCAACCTCACAACCGATCCGACACGTTCGCAAATTTGAAATATGTCGCCATCATATTGAATAATGAACGCAAGATGGATTGGTTTTAGGTTAGGCTATAGTTTTCGAGCGATCGCCGCGAGCGAGAGACGCGTAAAGGTGTGTCATAAACCAACGGTTTGGCACATAAGGACATTGATATATTCGCACCAGCCCGAGGAGCCGGAAGTCTTTATCCTATTGCCTTCTGAGAAATGTTTACGGTTTACCAATAGTTTCACATAATTAGTACCGTTTCCTCATAGTACAGTGCAACGTGATGTCCGAAATGGCTGACAAAATTAGGTACAAGCACGAAATATATGCAAGACAATATATGGTATATGTATAGCTTGGAAATTGTGACCGTTGCTCGCTCGCTCCGCTCGCTCGTAAAAATCTAGTCCAACCCCACAACCGATCCGACACGTTCGCAAATTTGAAATATGTCGCCATCATATCGAATAATGAACGCAAGATGGATTGGTTTTAGGTTAGGCTATAGTTTTCGAGCGATCGCCGCGAGCGAGAGACGCGTAAAGGTGTGTCATAAACCAACGGTTTGGCACATAAGGACATTGATATATTCGCACCAGCCCGAGGAGCCGGAAGTCTTTATCCTATTGCCTTCTGAGAAATGTTTACGGTTTACCAATAGTTTCACATAATTAGTACCGTTTCCTCATAGTACAGTGCAACGTGATGTCCGAAATGGCTGACAAAATTAGGTACAAGCACGAAATATATGCAAGACAATATATGGTATATGTATAGCTTGGAAATTGTGACCGTTGCTCGCTCGCTCCGCTCGCTCGTAAAAATCTAGTCCAACCCCACAACCGATCCGACACGTTCGCAAATTTGAAATATGTCGCCATCATATCGAATAATGAACGCAAGATGGATTGGTTTTAGGTTAGGCTATAGTTTTCGAGCGAGCGCAGCGAGCGAGAGACGCGTATAGGTGTGTCATAAACCAACGGTTTGGCACATACGGACATTGAAATATTCGCACCAGCCCGAGGAGCCGGAAGTATTTATTCTATTGCCTACCGACACATCTTTACAGTTTATGAATAGTTTCACATAAATAGTACTATTTCCTCATAGTACAGTGCAATGTGATGTCCGAAATGGCTGACAAAATTATGTAATAACACGAAATATATGGAAGGCAATATAAGGTATATGTATAGCTTGGAGATTGTGACCGTTGCTCGCTCGCTCCGCTCGCTCGTAAAAATCTAGTCCAACCCCACAACCGATCCGACACGTTCGCAAATTTGAAATATGTCGCCACCATATCGAATAATGTACGGAAGATGGATTGGTTTTAGGTTAGGCTATAGTTTTCGAGCGAGCGCAGCGAGGGTGAGACGCGTATAGGTGTGTCATAAACCATCGGTTTGGCACATACGGACATTGATATAATCGCACCAGCCCGAGGAGCCGGAGGTCTTTATCCTATTGCGTTCTGACAAATGTTTACGGTTTACCAATAGTTTCACAAAATTAGTACCGTTTCCTCATAGTACAGTGCAACGTGATGTCCGAAATGGCTGACAGAATTAGGTACAAGCACGAAATATATGCAAGACAATATATGGTATATGTATAGCTTGGAAATTGTGACCGTTGCTCGCTCGCTCCGCTCGCTCGTAAAAATCTAGTCCAACCCCACAACCGATCCGACACGTTCGCAAATTTGAAATATGTCGCCATCATATCGAATAATGAACGCAAGATGGATTGGTTTTAGGTTAGGCTATAGTTTTCGAGCGATCGCCGCGAGCGAGAGACGCGTAAAGGTGTGTCATAAACCAACGGTTTGGCACATAAGGACATTGATATATTCGCACCAGCCCGAGGAGCCGGAAGTCTTTATCCTATTGCCTTCTGAGAAATGTTTACGGTTTACCAATAGTTTCACATAATTAGTACCGTTTCCTCATAGTACAGTGCAACGTGATGTCCGAAATGGCTGACAAAATTAGGTACAAGCACGAAATATATGCAAGACAATATATGGTATATGTATAGCTTGGAAATTGTGACCGTTGCTCGCTCGCTCCGCTCGCTCGTAAAAATCTAGTCCAACTCCACAACCGATCCGACACGTTCGCAAATTTGAAATATGTCGCCATCATATCGAATAATGAACGCAAGATGGATTGGTTTTAGGTTAGGCTATAGTTTTCGAGCGAGCGCAGCGAGCGAGAGACGCGTATAGGTGTGTCATAAACCAACGGTTTGGCACATACGGACATTGAAATATTCGCACCAGCCCGAGGAGCCGGAAGTATTTATTCTATTGCCTACCGACACATCTTTACAGTTTATGAATAGTTTCACATAAATAGTACTATTTCCTCATAGTACAGTGCAATGTGATGTCCGAAATGGCTGACAAAATTATGTAATAACACGAAATATATGGAAGGCAATATAAGGTATATGTATAGCTTGGAGATTGTGACCGTTGCTCGCTCGCTCCGCTCGCTCGTAAAAATCTAGTCCAACCCCACAACCGATCCGACACGTTCGCAAATTTGAAATATGTCGCCACCATATCGAATAATGTACGGAAGATGGATTGGTTTTAGGTTAGGCTATAGTTTTCGAGCGAGCGCAGCGAGGGTGAGACGCGTATAGGTGTGTCATAAACCATCGGTTTGGCACATACGGACATTGATATAATCGCACCAGCCCGAGGAGCCGGAGGTCTTTATCCTATTGCGTTCTGACAAATGTTTACGGTTTACCAATAGTTTCACAAAATTAGTACCGTTTCCTCATAGTACAGTGCAACGTGATGTCCGAAATGGCTGACAGAATTAGGTACAAGCACGAAATATATGCAAGACAATATATGGTATATGTATAGCTTGGAAATTGTGACCGTTGCTCGCTCGCTCCGCTCGCTCGTAAAAATCTAGTCCAACCCCACAACCGATCCGACACGTTCGCAAATTTGAAATATGTCGCCATCATATCGAATAATGAACGCAAGATGGATTGGTTTTAGGTTAGGCTATAGTTTTCGAGCGATCGCCGCGAGCGAGAGACGCGTAAAGGTGTGTCATAAACCAACGGTTTGGCACATAAGGACATTGATATATTCGCACCAGCCCGAGGAGCCGGAAGTCTTTATCCTATTGCCTTCTGAGAAATGTTTACGGTTTACCAATAGTTTCACATAATTAGTACCGTTTCCTCATAGTACAGTGCAACGTGATGTCCGAAATGGCTGACAAAATTAGGTACAAGCACGAAATATATGCAAGACAATATATGGTATATGTATAGCTTGGAAATTGTGACCGTTGCTCGCTCGCTCCGCTCGCTCGTAAAAATCTAGTCCAACCCCACAACCGATCCGACACGTTCGCAAATTTGAAATATGTCGCCATCATATCGAACAATGAACGCAAGATGGATTGGTTTTAGGTTAGGCTATAGTTTTCGAGCGAGCGCAGCGAGCGAGAGACGCGTATAGGTGTGTCATAAACCAACGGTTTGGCACATACGGACATTGAAATATTCGCACCAGCCCGAGGAGCCGGAAGTATTTATTCTATTGCCTACCGACACATCTTTACAGTTTATGAATAGTTTCACATAAATAGTACTATTTCCTCATAGTACAGTGCAATGTGATGTCCGAAATGGCTGACAAAATTATGTAATAGCACGAAATATATGGAAGGCAATATAAGGTATATGTATAGCTTGGAGATTGTGACCGTTGCTCGCTCGCTCCGCTCGCTCGTAAAAATCTAGTCCAACCCCACAACCGATCCGACACGTTCGCAAATTTGAAATATGTCGCCACCATATCGAATAATGTACGGAAGATGGATTGGTTTTAGGTTAGGCTATAGTTTTCGAGCGAGCGCAGCGAGGGTGAGACGCGTATAGGTGTGTCATAAACCATCGGTTTGGCACATACGGACATTGATATAATCGCACCAGCCCGAGGAGCCGGAAATCTTTATCCTATTGCCTTCTGACAAATGTTTACGGTTTACCAATAGTTTCACAAAATTAGTACCGTTTCCTCATAGTACAGTGCAACGTGATGTCCGAAATGGCTGGCAGAATTAGGTACAAGCACGAAATATATGCAAGACAATATATGGTATATGTATAGCTTGGAAATTGTGACCGTTGCTCGCTCGCTCCGCTCGCTCGTAAAAATCTAGTCCAACCCCACAACCGATCCGACACGTTCGCAAATTTGAAATATGTCGCCATCATATCGAATAATGAACGCAAGATGGATTGGTTTTAGGTTAGGCTATAGTTTTCGAGCGAGCGCAGCGAGGGTGAGACGCGTATAGGTGTGTCATAAACCAACGGTTTGGCACATACGGACATTGAAATATTCGCACCAGCCCGAGGAGCCGGAAGTATTTATCCTATTGCCTACCGACACATGTTTACAGTTTATGAATAGTTTCACATAAATAGTACTATTTCCTCATAGTACAGTGCAATGTGATGTCCGAAATGGCTGACAAAATTATGTAATAGCACGAAATATATGGAAGGCAATATAAGGTATATGTATAGCTTGGAAATTGTGACCGTTGCTCGCTCGCTCCGCTCGCTTGTAAAAATCTAGTCCAACCTCACAACCGATCCGACACGTTCGCAAATTTGAAATATGTCGCCACCATATCGAATAATGAACGGAAGATGGATTGGTTTTAGGTTAGGCTATAGTTTTCGAGCGAGCGCAGCGAGCGAGAGACGCGTATAGTGTGTCATAAACCATCGGTTTGGCACATACGGACATTGATATAATCGCACCAGCCCGAGGAGCCGGAGGTCTTTATCCTATTGCGTTCTGACAAATGTTTACGGTTTACCAATAGTTTCACAAAATTAGTACCGTTTCCTCATAGTACAGTGCAACGTGATGTCCGAAATGGCTGACAGAATTAGGTACAAGCACGAAATATATGCAAGACAATATATGGTATATGTATAGCTTGGAAATTGTGACCGTTGCTCGCTCGCTCCGCTCGCTCGTAAAAATCTAGTCCAACCCCACAACCGATCCGACACGTTCGCAAATTTGAAATATGTCGCCATCATATCGAATAATGAACGCAAGATGGATTGGTTTTAGGTTAGGCTATAGTTTTCGAGCGATCGCCGCGAGCGAGAGACGCGTAAAGGTGTGTCATAAACCAACGGTTTGGCACATAAGGACATTGATATATTCGCACCAGCCCGAGGAGCCGGAAGTCTTTATCCTATTGCCTTCTGAGAAATGTTTACGGTTTACCAATAGTTTCACATAATTAGTACCGTTTCCTCATAGTACAGTGCAACGTGATGTCCGAAATGGCTGACAAAATTAGGTACAAGCACGAAATATATGCAAGACAATATATGGTATATGTATAGCTTGGAAATTGTGACCGTTGCTCGCTCGCTCCGCTCGCTCGTAAAAATCTAGTCCAACCCCACAACCGATCCGACACGTTCGCAAATTTGAAATATGTCGCCATCATATCGAATAATGAACGCAAGATGGATTGGTTTTAGGTTAGGCTATAGTTTTCGAGCGAGCGCAGCGAGCGAGAGACGCGTATAGGTGTGTCATAAACCAACGGTTTGGCACATACGGACATTGAAATATTCGCACCAGCCCGAGGAGCCGGAAGTATTTATTCTATTGCCTACCGACACATCTTTACAGTTTATGAATAGTTTCACATAAATAGTACTATTTCCTCATAGTACAGTGCAATGTGATGTCCGAAATGGCTGACAAAATTATGTAATAGCACGAAATATATGGAAGGCAATATAAGGTATATGTATAGCTTGGAGATTGTGACCGTTGCTCGCTCGCTCCGCTCGCTCGTAAAAAATCTAGTCCAACCCCACAACCGATCCGACACGTTCGCAAATTTGAAATATGTCGCCACCATATCGAATAATGTACGGAAGATGGATTGGTTTTAGGTTAGGCTATAGTTTTCGAGCGATCGCCGCGAGCGAGAGACGCGTAAAGGTGTGTCATAAACCAACGGTTTGGCACATAAGGACATTGATATATTCGCACCAGCCCGAGGAGCCGGAAGTCTTTATCCTATTGCCTTCTGAGAAATGTTTACGGTTTACCAATAGTTTCACATAATTAGTACCGTTTCCTCATAGTACAGTGCAACGTGATGTCCGAAATGGCTGACAAAATTAGGTACAAGCACGAAATATATGCAAGACAATATATGGTATATGTATAGCTTGGAAATTGTGACCGTTGCTCGCTCGCTCCGCTCGCTCGTAAAAATCTAGTCCAACCCCACAACCGATCCGACACGTTCGCAAATTTGAAATATGTCGCCATCATATCGAATAATGAACGCAAGATGGATTGGTTTTAGGTTAGGCTATAGTTTTCGAGCGAGCGCAGCGTGCGAGAGACGCGTATAGGTGTGTCATAAACCAACGGTTTGGCACATACGGACATTGAAATATTCGCACCAGCCCGAGGAGCCGGAAGTATTTATTCTATTGCCTACCGACACATCTTTACAGTTTATGAATAGTTTCACATAAATAGTACTATTTCCTCATAGTACAGTGCAATGTGATGTCCGAAATGGCTGACAAAATTATGTAATAGCACGAAATATATGGAAGGCAATATAAGGTATATGTATAGCTTGGAGATTGTGACCGTTGCTCGCTCGCTCCGCTCGCTCGTAAAAATCTAGTCCAACCCCACAACCGATCCGACACGTTCGCAAATTTGAAATATGTCGCCACCATATCGAATAATGTACGGAAGATGGATTGGTTTTAGGTTAGGCTATAGTTTTCGAGCGAGCGCAGCGAGGGTGAGACGCGTATAGGTGTGTCATAAACCATCGGTTTGGCACATACGGACATTGATATAATCGCACCAGCCCGAGGAGCCGGAAATCTTTATCCTATTGCCTTCTGACAAATGTTTACGGTTTACCAATAGTTTCACAAAATTAGTACCGTTTCCTCATAGTACAGTGCAACGTGATGTCCGAAATGGCTGGCAGAATTAGGTACAAGCACGAAATATATGCAAGACAATATATGGTATATGTATAGCTTGGAAATTGTGACCGTTGCTCGCTCGCTCCGCTCGCTCGTAAAAATCTAGTCCAACCCCACAACCGATCCGACACGTTCGCAAATTTGAAATATGTCGCCATCATATCGAATAATGAACGCAAGATGGATTGGTTTTAGGTTAGGCTATAGTTTTCGAGCGAGCGCAGCGAGCGAGAGACGCGTATAGGTGTGTCACAAACCAACGGTTTCGCACATAAGGACGTTGAAATATTCGCACCAGCCCGAGGAGCCGGAAGTCTTTATCCTATTGCCTTCTGACAAATGTTTACGGTTTACCAATAGTTTCACATAATTAGTACCGTTTCCTCATAGTACAGTGCAACGTGATGTCCGAAATGGCTGACAAAATTAGGTAATAACACGAAATATATGGAAGGCAATATAAGGTATATGTATAGCTTGGAAATTGTGACCGTTGCTCGCTCGCTCCGCTCGCTCGTAAAAATCTAGTCCAACCTCACAATCGATCCCACACGTTCGCAAATTTGAAATATGTCGCCACCATATCGAATAATGAACGGAAGATGGATTGGTTTTAGGTTTGGCTATAGCTTTCGTGCGAGCGCAGCGAACGAGATACGCGTAAAGGTGTGTCACAAACCAACGGTTTCGCACATAAGGACGTTGAAATATTCGCACCAGCCCGAGGAGCCGGAAGTCTTTATCCTATTGCCTTCTGACAAATGTTTACGGTTTACCAATAGTTACACATAATTAGTACCGTTTCCTCATAGTACAGTGCAACGTGATGTCCGAAATGGCTGACAAAATTAGGTAATAACACGAAATATATGGAAGGCAATATAAGGTATATGTATAGCTTGGAAATTGTGACCGTTGCTCGCTCGCTCCGCTCGCTCGTAAAAATCTAGTCCAACCTCACAACCGATCCGACACGTTCGCAAATTTGAAATATGTCGCCATCATATCGAATAATGAACGCAAGATGGATTGGTTTTAGGTTAGGCTATAGCTTTCGTGCGAGCGCAGCGAACGAGAGACGCGTAAAGGTGTGTCACAAGCCATCGGTTTGGCACATACGGACATTGATATATTCGCACCAGCCCGAGGAGCCGGAAGTCTTTATCCTATTGCCTTCTGACAAATGTTTACGGTTTACCAATAGTTTCACATAATTAGTACCGTTTCCTCATAGTACAGTGCAACGTGATGTCCGAAATGGCTGACAAAATTAGGTACAAGCACGAAATATATGCAAGACAATATATGGTATATGTATAGCTTGGAAATTGTGACCGTTGCTCGCTCGCTCCGCTCGCTGGAAAAAATCTAGTCCAACCTCACAACCGATCCGACACGTTCGCAAATTTGAAATATGTCGCCATCATATCGAATAATGAACGCAAGATGGATTGGTTTTAGGTTAGGCTATAGTTTTCGAGCGATCGCCGCGAGCGAGAGACGCGTAAAGGTGTGTCATAAACCAACGGTTTGGCACATAAGGACATTGGTATATTCGCACCAGCCCGAGGAGCCGGAAGTCTTTATCCTATTGCCTTCTGAGAAATGTTTACGGTTTACCAATAGTTTCACATAATTAGTACCGTTTCCTCATAGTACAGTGCAACGTGATGTCCGAAATGGCTGACAAAATTAGGTACAAGCACGAAATATATGCAAGACAATATATGGTATATGTATAGCTTGGAAATTGTGACCGTTGCTCGCTCGCTCCGCTCGCTCGTAAAAATCTAGTCCAACCCCACAACCGATCCGACACGTTCGCAAATTTGAAATATGTCGCCATCATATCGAATAATGAACGCAAGATGGATTGGTTTTAGGTTAGGCTATAGTTTTCGAGCGAGCGCAGCGAGCGAGAGACGCGTATAGGTGTGTCATAAACCAACGGTTTGGCACATACGGACATTGAAATATTCGCACCAGCCCGAGGAGCCGGAAGTATTTATTCTATTGCCTACCGACACATCTTTACAGTTTATGAATAGTTTCACATAAATAGTACTATTTCCTCATAGTACAGTGCAATGTGATGTCCGAAATGGCTGACAAAATTATGTAATAACACGAAATATATGGAAGGCAATATAAGGTATATGTATAGCTTGGAGATTGTGACCGTTGCTCGCTCGCTCCGCTCGCTCGTAAAAATCTAGTCCAACCCCACAACCGATCCGACACGTTCGCAAATTTGAAATATGTCGCCACCATATCGAATAATGTACGGAAGATGGATTGGTTTTAGGTTAGGCTATAGTTTTCGAGCGAGCGCAGCGAGGGTGAGACGCGTATAGGTGTGTCATAAACCATCGGTTTGGCACATACGGACATTGATATAATCGCACCAGCCCGAGGAGCCGGAGGTCTTTATCCTATTGCGTTCTGACAAATGTTTACGGTTTACCAATAGTTTCACAAAATTAGTACCGTTTCCTCATAGTACAGTGCAACGTGATGTCCGAAATGGCTGACAGAATTAGGTACAAGCACGAAATATATGCAAGACAATATATGGTATATGTATAGCTTGGAAATTGTGACCGTTGCTCGCTCGCTCCGCTCGCTCGTGAAAATCTAGTCCAACCCCACAACCGATCCGACACGTTCGCAAATTTGAAATATGTCGCCATCATATCGAATAATGAACGCAAGATGGATTGGTTTTAGGTTAGGCTATAGTTTTCGAGCGATCGCCGCGAGCGAGAGACGCGTAAAGGTGTGTCATAAACCAACGGTTTGGCACATAAGGACATTGATATATTCGCACCAGCCCGAGGAGCCGGAAGTCTTTATCCTATTGCCTTCTGAGAAATGTTTACGGTTTACCAATAGTTTCACATAATTAGTACCGTTTCCTCATAGTACAGTGCAACGTGATGTCCGAAATGGCTGACAAAATTAGGTACAAGCACGAAATATATGCAAGACAATATATGGTATATGTATAGCTTGGAAATTGTGACCGTTGCTCGCTCGCTCCGCTCGCTCGTAAAAATCTAGTCCAACCCCACAACCGATCCGACACGTTCGCAAATTTGAAATATGTCGCCATCATATCGAATAATGAACGCAAGATGGATTGGTTTTAGGTTAGGCTAT
>NW_026109181.1:0-75701 GCF_024516045.1 Bombus affinis
GAATAACGTTATATACTATATCGATATAACGTATAACGTTATATACTATATCGATATAACGTATAACGTTATATACGATAACGATATAACGTATGACTTTATATACTATTACGATATAACGTATAACGTTATATACTATTAAGATATAACGTATGAAGTTATATACTATAACGATATAACGTATAACGTTATATACTATATCGATATAACGTATAACGTTATATACTATATCGATATAACGTATAACGTTATATACTATTACGATATAACGTATAACGTTATATACTATAACGATATAACGTATAACGTTATATACGATAACGATATAACGTATAACGTTATATACTATAACGATATAACGTATAACGTTATTTACGATAACGATATAACGTATAACGTTATATACTATTACGATATAACGTATAACGTTATACTATTACGATATAACGTATAACGTTATATACTATTACGTATAACTATTACGATATAACGTATAACGTTATATACTATTACGATATAACGTATAACGTTATATACTATAACGATATAACGTATAACGTTATATACTATATCGATATAACGTATAACGTTATATACTATATCGATATAACGTATAACGTTATATACTATTACGATATACCGTATAACGTTATATACTGTATCGATATAACGTATAACGTTATATACTATATCGATATAACGTATAACGTTATATACTATATCGATATAACGTATAACGTTATATACTATTACGATATAACGTATAACGTTATATACTATAACGATATAACGTATAACGTTATATACTATATCGATATAACGTATAACGTTATATACTATATCCATATAACGTATAACGTTATATACTATTACGATATAACGTATGACGTTATATACTATAACGATATAACGTATAACGTTATATACTATTACGATATAACGTATAACGTTATATACTATTAAGATATAACGTATGAAGTTATATACTATAACGATACAACGTATAACGTTATATACTATTACTATATATCGTATAACGTTATTTACTATATCGATATAACGTATAACGTTATATACGATAACGATATAACGTATAACGTTATATACTATAACGATATAACGTATAATGTTATATACGATAACGATATAACGTATAACGTTATATACTATTACGATATAACGTATAACGTTATATACTATTACGATATAACGTATAACGTTATATACTATATCGATATAACGTTATATACGATAACGATATAACGTATAACGTTATATACTATATCCATATAACGTATAACGTTATATACTATATCGATATAACGTATAACGTCGTATACTATTACGATATAACGTATAACGTTATATACTATATCGATATAACGTATAACGTTATATACTATATCGATATAACGTATAACGTTATATACTATTACGATATAACGTATGACGTTATATACTATAACGATATAACGTATAACGTTATATACTATTACGATATAACGTATAACGTTATATACTATTAAGATATAACGTATGAAGTTATATACTATAACGATACAACGTATAACGTTATATACTATTACTATATATCGTATAACGTTATTTACTATATCGATATAACGTATAACGTTATATACGATAACGATATAACGTATAACGTTATATACGATAACGATATAACGTATAACGTTATATACTATATCGATATAACGTATAACGTTATATACTATATCCATATAACGTATAACGTTATATACTATTACGATATAACGTATGACGTTATATACTATAACGATATAACGTATAACGTTATTTACGATAACGATATAACGTATAACGTTATATACTATTAAGATATAACGTATGAAGTTATATACTATAACGATATAACGTATAACGTTATATACTATATCGATATAACGTATAACGTTATATACTATATCGATATAACGTATAACGTTATATACTATTAAGATATAACGTATGAAGTTATATACTATAACGATATAACGTATAACGTTATATACTATATCGATATAACGTATAACGTTATATACTATTACGATATAACGTATAACGTTATATACTATAACGATATAACGTATAACGTTATATACTATATCGATATAACGTATAACGTTATATACTATATCCATATAACGTATAACGTTATATACTATTACGATATAACGTATGACGTTATATACTATAACGATATAACGTATAACGTTATATACTATTACGATATAACGTACAACGTTATATACTATTAAGATATAACGTATGAAGTTATATACTATAACGATACAACGTATAACGTTATATACTATTACTATATATCGTATAACGTTATTTACTATATCGATATAACGTATAACGTTATATACGATAACGATATAACGTATAACGTTATATACTATAAACGATATAACGTATAACGTTATATACGATAACGATGTAACGTATAACGTTATATACTATAACGATATAACGTATAACGTTATATACGATAACGATATAACGTATAACGTTATATACTATTACGATATAACGTATAACGTTATATACTATTACGATATAACGTATAACGTTATATACTATATCGATATAACGTATAACGTTATATACGATAACGATATAACGTATAACGTTATATACTATATCCATATAACGTATAACGTTATATACTATATCGATATAACGTATAACGTCGTATACTATTACGATATAACGTATAACGTTATATACTATATCGATATAACGTATAACGTTATATACTATATCGATATAACGTATAACGTTATATACTATTACGATATAACGTATGACGTTATATACTATAACGATATAACGTATAACGTTATATACTATTACGATATAACGTATAACGTTATATACTATTAAGATATAACGTTTGAAGTTATATACTATAACGATACAACGTATAACGTTATATACTATTACTATATATCGTATAACGTTATTTACTATATCGATATAACGTATAACGTTATATACTATTACGATATAACGTATAACGTTATATACTATTACGATATAACGTATAACGTTATATACTATAACGATATAACGTATAACGTTATATACTATATCGATATAACGTATAACGTTATATACTATATCGATATAACGTATAACGTTATATACTATTACCATATACCGTATAACGTTATATACTGTATCGATATAACGTATAACGTTATATACTATATCGATATAACGTATAACGTTATATACTATATCGATATAACGTATAACGTTATATACTATTACGATATAACGTATAACGTTATATACTATAACGATATAACGTATAACGTTATATACTATATCGATATAACGTATAACGTTATATACTATATCCATATAACGTATAACGTTATATACTATTACGATATAACGTATGACGTTATATACTATAACGATATAACGTATAACGTTATATACTATTACGATATAACGTATAACGTTATATACTATTAAGATATAACGTATGAAGTTATATACTATAACGATACAACGTATAACGTTATATACTATTACTATATATCGTATAACGTTATTTACTATATCGATATAACGTATAACGTTATATACGATAACGATATAACGTATAACGTTATATACTATAACGATATAACGTATAACGTTATATACTATAACGATATAACGTATAACGTTATATACGATAACGATATAACGTATAACGTTATATACTATAACGATATAACGTATAACGTTATATACGATAACGATATAACGTATAACGTTATATACTATTACGATATAACGTATAACGTTATATACTATATCGATATAACGTATAACGTTATATACGATAACGATATAACGTATAACGTTATATACTATATCCATATAACGTATAACGTTATATACTATATCGATATAACGTATAACGTCGTATACTATTACGATATAACGTATAACGTTATATACTATATCGATATAACGTATAACGTTATATACTATATCGATATAACGTATAACGTTATATACTATTACGATATAACGTATGACGTTATATACTATAACGATATAACGTATAACGTTATATACTATTACGATATAACGTATAACGTTATATACTATTAAGATATAACGTATGAAGTTATATACTATAACGATACAACGTATAACGTTATATACTATTACTATATATCCTATAACGTTATTTACTATATCGATATAACGTATAACGTTATATACTATATCGATATAACGTATAACGTTATATACTATTACGATATAACGTATGACGTTATATACTATAACGATATAACGTATAACGTTATATACTATTACGATAGAACGTATAACGTTATATACTATTAAGATATAACGTATGAAGCTATATACTATAACGATATAACGTATAACGTTATATACTGTATCGATATAACGTATAACGTTATATACTATATCGATATAACGTATAACGTTATATACTATATCGATATAACGTATACCGTTATATACTATATCGATATAACGTATAACGTTATATACTATATCGACATAACGTATAACGTTATATACTATTACGATACAACGTATAACGTTATATACTATTACGATACAACGTATAACGTTATATACTATTACTATATATCGTATAACGTTATTACTATATCGATATAACGTATAACGTTATATACGATAACGATATAACGTATAACGTTATATACTATAACGATATAACGTATAACGTTATATACGATAACGATATAACGTATAACGTTATATACTATTACGATATAACGTATAACGTTATATACTATTACGATATAACGTATAACGTTATATACTATTACGATATAACGTATAACGTTATATACTATTACGATATAACGTATAACGTTATATACTATAACGATATAACGTATAACGTTATATACTATATCGATATAACGTATAACGTTATATACTATATCGATATAACGTATAACGTTATATACTCTTACGATATACCGTATAACGTTATATACTATATCGATATAACGTATAACGTTATATACTATATCGATATAACGTATAACGTTATATACGATAACGATATAACGTATGACTTTATATACTATTACGATATAACGTATAACGTTATATACTATTAAGATATAACGTATGAAGTTATATACTATAACGATATAACGTATAACGTTATATACTATATCGATATAACGTATAACGTTATATACTATATCGATATAACGTATAACGTTATATACTATTACGATATAACGTATAACGTTATATACTATAACGATATAACGTATAACGTTATATACGATAACGATATAACGTATAACGTTATATACTATAACGATATAACGTATAACGTTATTTACGATAACGATATAACGTATAACGTTATATACTATTACGATATAACGTATAACGTTATATACTATTACGATATAACGTATAACGTTATATACTATTACGATATAACGTATAACGTTATATACTATTACGATATAACGTATAACGTTATATACTATTACGATATAACGTATAACGTTATATACTATAACGATATAACGTATAACGTTATATACTATATCGATATAACGTATAACGTTATATACTATATCGATATAACGTATAACGTTATATACTATTACGATATACCGTATAACGTTATATACTGTATCGATATAACGTATAACGTTATATACTATATCGATATAACGTATAACGTTATATACTATATCGATATAACGTATAACGTTATATACTATTACGATATAACGTATAACGTTATATACTATAACGATATAACGTATAACGTTATATACTATATCGATATAACGTATAACGTTATATACTATATCCATATAACGTATAACGTTATATACTATATCGATATAACGTATAACGTTGTATACTATTACGATATAACGTATAACGTTATATACTATATCGATATAACGTATAACGTTATATACTATATCGATATAACGTATAACGTTATATACTATTACGATATAACGTATGACGTTATATACTATATCGATATAACGTATAACGTTATATACTATTACGATACAACGTATAACGTTATATACTATTACTATATATCGTATAACGTTATTTACTATATCGATATAACGTATAACGTTATATACGATAACGATATAACGTTGACTTCATGTAGTATTACGATATAACGTATAACGTTATATGCTATAACGATATAACGTATGACTTAATCTAGTATTACGATATAACGTGTAACGTTATATGATATTACGATATAACGTATAACGTTATATACTATTACTATATATCGTATAACGTTATTTACTATATCGATATAACGTATAACGTTATATGCTATAACGATATAACGTATAACGTTATATGCTATTACAATATAACGTATAACGTTATATACTATTATGATATAACTTTATATACTTTTACGTTATAGCGTATAACGTTATTTAGTATTACCATATAGCGTATAACGTTATATATTATTACGTTATGGCGTATAACGTTATTTAGTATTACGATATAGCGTATAACGTTATATACTATTACGTTATAACGTATAACGTTATATAGTATTACGATATAGCGTGTAACGTTATATACTATTACGATATAGCGTATAAGGTTGTATACGATAACGATATAACGTATAACGTTATACACTATATCGATATAACGTACATCGTTATATACTATTACGATATAACGTATGACCTTACGTAGTATTACGATATATCGTATAACGTTATTTACTATATCGATATAACGTATAACGTTATGTACGAGAACGGTATAACGTATAACGTTATATACTATGACGAAATATCGTTTAACGTTATGTAGTATTACTATATAACGTATAACGTTATATACGATAACGATATAACGGATAACGTTGTATACTATTACGATATAACGTATAACGTTATATACTGTATCGATATAACGTATAACGTTATATACTATTACGATATAACGTATAACGTTATATACTATAACGATATAACGTATAACGTTATATACTATATCGATATAACGTATAACGTTATATACTATATCCATATAACGTATAACGTTATATACTATATCGATATAACGTATAACGTTGTATACTATTACGATATAACGTATAACGTTATATACTATATCGATATAACGTATAACGTTATATACTATAACGATATAACGTATAACGTTATATACTATATCGATATAACGTATAACGTTATATACTATATCGATATAACGTATAACGTTATATACTATTACGATATACCGTATAACGTTATATACTATATCGATATAACGTATAACGTTATATACTATATCGATATAACGTATAACGTTATATACGATAACGATACAACGTATAACGTTATATACTATTACTATATATCGTATAACGTTATTTACTATATCGATATAACGTATAACGTTATATACGATAACGATATAACGTATAACGTTATATACTATAACGATATAACGTATAAAGTTATATACTACAACGATATAACGTATAACGTTATATACGATAACGATATAACGTATAACGTTATATACTATAACGATATAACGTATAACGTTATATACGATAACGATATAACGTATAACGTTATATACTATTACGATATAACGTATAACGTTATATACTATTACGATATAACGTATAACGTTATATACTATATCGATATAACGTATAACGTTATATACGATAACGATATAACGTATAACGTTATATACTATATCCATATAACGTATAACGTTATATACTATATCGATATAACGTATAACGTCGTATACTATTACGATATAACGTATAACGTTATATACTATATCGATATAACGTATAACGTTATATACTATATCGATATAACGTATAACGTTATATACTATTACGATATAACGTATGACGTTATATACTATAACGATATAACGTATAACGTTATATACTATTACGATATAACGTATAACGTTATATACTATTAAGATATAACGTATGAAGTTATATACTATAACGATACAACGTATAACGTTATATACTATTACTATATATCGTATAACGTTATTTACTATATCGATATAACGTATAACGTTATATACGATAACGATATAACGCATAACGTTATATACGAAAGCGATATAACGTATAACGTTATATACGATAACGATATAACGTATAACGTTATATACTATATCGATATAACGTATAACGTTATATACTATATCGATATAACGTATAACGTTGTATACTATTACGATATAACGTATAACGTTATATACTATATCGATATAACGTATAACGTTATATACTATATCGATATAACGTATAACGTTATATACTATTACGATATAACGTATGACGTTATATACTATAACGATATAACGTATAACGTTATATACTATTACGATATAACGTATAACGTTATATACTATTAAGATATAACGTATGAAGTTATATACTATAACGATATAACGTATAACGTTATATACTATAACGATATAACGTATGACGTTATATACTATATCGATATAACGTATAACGTTATATACTATTAAGATATAACGTATGAAGTTATATACTATAACGATATAACGTATAACGTTATATACTATAACGATATAACGTATAACGTTATATACGATAACGATATAACGTATAACGTTATATACTATATCGATATAACGTATATCGTTATATACTATATCCATATAACGTATAACGTTATATACTATTACGATATAACGTATGACGTTATATACTATAACGATATAACGTATAACGTTATTTACGATAACGATATAACGTATAACGTTATATACTATTACGATATAACGTATAACGTTATATACTATTACGATATAACGTATAACGTTATATACTATTACGATATAACGTATAACGTTATATACTATTACGATATAACGTATAACGTTATATACTATTACGATATAACGTATAACGTTATATTACTATAACGATATAACGTATAACGTTATATACTATATCGATATAACGTATAACGTTATATACTATATCGATATAACGTATAACGTTATATACTATTACGATATACCGTATAACGTTATATACTGTAGCGATATAACGTATAACGTTATATACTATATCGATATAACGTATAACGTTATATACTATATCGATATAACGTATAACGTTATATACTATTACGATATAACGTATAACGTTATATACTATAACGATATAACGTATAACGTTATATACTATATCGATATAACGTATAACGTTATATACTATATCCATATAACGTATAACGTTATATACTATTACGATATAACGTATGACGTTATATACTATAACGATATAACGTATAACGTTATATACTATTACGATATAACGTATAACGTTATATACTATTAAGATATAACGTATGAAGTTATATACTATAACGATACAACGTATAACGTTATATACTATTACTATATATCGTATAACGTTATTTACTATATCGATATAACGTATAACGTTATATACGATAACGATATAACGTATAACGTTATATACTATAACGATATAACGTATAACGTTATATACTATAACGATATAACGTATAACGTTATATACGATAACGATATAACGTATAACGTTATATACTATAACGATATAACGTATAACGTTATATACGATAACGATATAACGTATAACGTTATATACTATTACGATATAACGTATAACGTTATATACTATATCGATATAACGTATAACGTTATATACGATAACGATATAACGTATAACGTTATATACTATATCCATATAACGTATAACGTTATATACTATATCGATATAACGTATAACGTCGTATACTATTACGATATAACGTATAACGTTATATACTATATCGATATAACGTATAACGTTATATACTATATTGATATAACGTATAACGTTATATACTATTACGATATAACGTATGACGTTATATACTATAACGATATAACGTATAACGTTATATACTATTACGATATAACGTGTAACGTTATATACTATTAAGATATAACGTATGAAGTTATATACTATAACGATACAACGTATAACGTTATATACTATTACTATATATCCTATAACGTTATTTACTATATCGATATAACGTATAACGTTATATACTATATCGATATAACGTATAACGTTATATACTATTACGATATAACGTATGACGTTATATACTATAACGATATAACGTATAACGTTATATACTATTACGATAGAACGTATAACGTTATATACTATTAAGATATAACGTATGAAGCTATATACTATAACGATATAACGTATAACGTTATATACTGTATCGATATAACGTATAACGTTATATACTATATCGATATAACGTATAACGTTATATACTATATCGATATAACGTATACCGTTATATACTATATCGATATAACGTATAACGTTATTATACTATATCGACATAACGTATAACGTTATATACTATTACGATACAACGTATAACGTTATATACTATTACGATACAACGTATAACGTTATATACTATTACTATATATCGTATAACGTTATTTACTATATCGATATAACGTATAACGTTATATACGATAACGATATAACGTATAACGTTATATACTATAACGATATAACGTATAACGTTATATACGATAACGATATAACGTATAACGTTATATACTATTACGATATAACGTATAACGTTATTTACGATAACGATATAACGTATAACGTTATATACTATTACGATATAACGTATAACGTTATATACTATTACGATATAACGTATAACGTTATATACTATTACGATATAACGTATAACGTTATATACTATTACGATATAACGTATAACGTTATATACTATTACGATATAACGTATAACGTTATATACTATAACGATATAACGTATAACGTTATATACTATATCGATATAACGTATAACGTTATATACTATATCGATATAACGTATAACGTTATATACTATTACGATATACCGTATAACGTTATATACTGTATCGATATAACGTATAACGTTATATACTATATCGATATAACGTATAACGTTATATACTATATCGATATAACGTATAACGTTATATACTATTACGATATAACGTATAACGTTATATACTATAACGATATAACGTATAACGTTATATACTATATCGATATAACGTATAACGTTATATACTATATCCATATAACGTATAACGTTATATACTATATCGATATAACGTATAACGTTGTATACTATTACGATATAACGTATAACGTTATATACTATATCGATATAACGTATAACGTTATATACTATATCGATATAACGTATAACGTTATATACTATTACGATATAACGTATGACGTTATATACTATATCGATATAACGTATAACGTTATATACTATTACGATACAACGTATAACGTTATATACTATTACGATACAACGTATAACGTTATATACTATTACTATATATCGTATAACGTTATTTACTATATCGATATAACGTATAACGTTATATACGATAACGATATAACGTATGACTTCATGTAGTATTACGATATAACGTATAACGTTATATGCTATAACGATATAACGTATGACTTAATCTAGTATTACGATATAACGTGTAACGTTATATGATATTACGATATAACGTATAACGTTATATACTATTACTATATATCGTATAACGTTATTTACTATATCGATATAACGTATAACGTTATATGCTATAACGATATAACGTATAACGTTATATGCTATTACAATATAACGTATAACGTTATATACTATTATGATATAACTTTATATACTTTTACGTTATAGCGTATAACGTTATTTAGTATTACCATTATAGCGTATAACGTTATATATTATTACGTTATGGCGTATAACGTTATTTAGTATTACGATATAGCGTATAACGTTATATACTATTACGTTATAACGTATAACGTTATATAGTATTACGATATAGCGTGTAACGTTATATACTATTACGATATAGCGTATAAGGTTGTATACGATAACGATATAACGTATAACGTTATATACGAAAACGATATAACGGATAACGTTGTATACTATTACGATATAACGTATAACGTTATATACTGTATCGATATAACGTATAACGTTATATACTATATCGATATAACGTATAACGTTATATACTATATCGATATAACGTATAACGTTATATACTGTATCGATATAACGTATAACGTTATATACTATATCGATATAACGTATAACGTTATATACTATATCGATATAACGTATAACGTTATATACTATATCGATATAACGTATAACGTTATATACTATTACGATATAACGTATAACGTTATATACTATAACGATATAACGTATAACGTTATATACTATATCGATATAACGTATAACGTTATATACTATATCGATATAACGTATGACGTTATATACTATTACGATATACCGTATAACGTTATATACTATATCGATATAACGTATAACGTTATATACTATATCGATATAACGTATAACGTTATATACGATAACGATACAACGTATAACGTTATATACTATTACTATATATCGTATAACGTTATTTACTATATCGATATAACGTATAACGTTATATACGATAACGATATAACGTATAACGTTATATACTATAACGATATAACGTATAAAGTTATATACTACAACGATATAACGTATAACGTTATATACGATAACGATATAACGTATAACGTTATATACTATAACGATATAACGTATAACGTTATATACGATAACGATATAACGTATAACGTTATATACTATTACGATATAACGTATAACGTTATATACTATTACGATATAACGTATAACGTTATATACTATATCGATATAACGTATAACGTTATATACGATAACGATATAACGTATAACGTTATATACTATATCCATATAACGTATAACGTTATATACTATATCGATATAACGTATAACGTCGTATACTATTACGATATAACGTATAACGTTATATACTATATCGATATAACGTATAACGTTATATACTATATCGATATAACGTATAACGTTATATACTATTACGATATAACGTATGACGTTATATACTATAACGATATAACGTATAACGTTATATACTATTACGATATAACGTATAACGTTATATACTATTACGATATAACGTATAACGTTATATACTATTAAGATATAACGTATGAAGTTATATACTATAACGATACAACGTATAACGTTATATACTATTACTATATATCGTATAACGTTATTTACTATATCGATATAACGTATAACGTTATATACGATAACGATATAACGTATAACGTTATATACGAAAACGATATAACGTATAACGTTATATACGATAACGATATAACGTATAACGTTATATACTATATCGATATAACGTATAACGTTATATACTATATCGATATAACGTATAACGTTGTATACTATTACGATATAACGTATAACGTTATATACTATATCGATATAACGTATAACGTTATATACTATATCGATATAACGTATAACGTTATATACTATTACGATATAACGTATGACGTTATATACTATAACGATATAACGTATAACGTTATATACTATTACGATATAACGTATAACGTTATATACTATTAAGATATAACGTATGAAGTTATATACTATAACGATATAACGTATAACGTTATATACTATAACGATATAACGTATAACGTTATATACTATATCGATATAACGTATAACGTTATATACTATATCGATATAACGTATAACGTTATATACTATTACGATATACCGTATAACGTTATGTACTATATCGATATAACGTATAACGTTATATACTATTACGATAGAACGTATAACGTTATATACTATTAAGATATAACGTATGAAGCTATATACTATAACGATATAACGTATAACGTTATATACTGTATCGATATAACGTATAACGTTATATACTATATCGATATAACGTATAACGTTATATACTATATCGATAAAACGTATACCGTTATATACTATATCGATATAACGTATAACGTTATATACTATATCGACATAACGTATAACGTTATATACTATTACGATACAACGTATAACGTTATATACTATTACGATACAACGTATAACGTTATATACTATTACGATATAACGTATAACGTTATATACTATTACGATATAACGTATAACGTTATATACTATTACGATATAACGTATAACGTTATATACTATTACGATATAACGTATAACGTTATATACTATAACGATATAACGTATAACGTTATATACTATATCGATATAACGTATAACGTTATATACTATATCGATATAACGTATAACGTTACATACTATTACGATATACCGTATAACGTTATATACTATATCGATATAACGTATAACGTTATATACTATATCGATATAACGTATAACGTTATATACTATATCGATATAACGTATAACGTTATATACTATTACGATATAACGTATAACGTTACATACTATTACGATATACCGTATAACGTTATATACTATATCGATATAACGTATAACGCGTTATATACTATATCGATATAACGTATAACGTTATATACTATATCGATATAACGTATAACGTTATATACTATTACGATATAACGTATAACGTTATATACTATAACGATATAACGTATAACGTTATATACGATAACGATATAACGTATAACGTTATATACTATAACGATATAACGTATAACGTTATTTACGATAACGATATAACGTATAACGTTATATACTATTACGATATAACGTATAACGTTATATACTATTACGATATAACGTATAACGTTATATACTATTACGATATAACGTATAACGTTATCTACTATTAAGATATAACGTATGAAGTTATATACTATAACGATACAACGTATAACGTTATATACTATTACTATATATCGTATAACGTTATTTACTATATCGATATAACGTATAACGTTATATACGATAACGATATAACGTATAACGTTATATACGAAAACGATATAACGTATAACGTTATATACGATAACGATATAACGTATAACGTTATATACTATATCGATATAACGTATAACGTTATATACTATATCGATATAACGTATAACGTTGTATACTATTACGATATAACGTATAACGTTATATACTATATCGATATAACGTATAACGTTATATACTATATCGATATAACGTATAACGTTATATACTATTACGATATAACGTATGACGTTATATACTATAACGATATAACGTATAACGTTATATACTATTACGATATAACGTATAACGTTATATACTATTAAGATATAACGTATGAAGTTATATACTATAACGATATAACGTATAACGTTATATACTATAACGATATAACGTATAACGTTATATACTATATCGATATAACGTATAACGTTATATACTATATCGATATAACGTATAACGTTATATACTATTACGATATACCGTATAACGTTATATACTATATCGATATAACGTATAAAGTTATATACTATTACGATAGAACGTATAACGTTATATACTATTAAGATATAACGTATGAAGCTATATACTATAACGATATAACGTATAACGTTATATACTGTATCGATATAACGTATAACGTTATATACTATATCGATATAACGTATAACGTTATATACTATATCGATAAAACGTATACCGTTATATACTATATCGATATAACGTATAACGTTATATACTATATCGACATAACGTATAACGTTATATACTATTACGATACAACGTATAACGTTATATACTATTACGATACAACGTATAACGTTATATACTATTACTATATATCGTATAACGTTATTTACTATATCGATATAACGTATAACGTTATATACGATAACGATATAACGTATAACGTTATATACTATAACGATATAACGTATAACGTTATATACGATAACGATATAACGTATAACGTTATATACTATTACGATATAACGTATAACGTTATATACTATTACGATATAACGTATAACGTTATATACTATTACGATATAACGTATAACGTTATATACTATTACGATATAACGTATAACGTTATATACTATAACGATATAACGTATAACGTTATATACTATATCGATATAACGTATAACGTTATATACTATATCGATATAACGTATAACGTTATATACTATATCGATATAACGTATAACGTTACATACTATTACGATATACCGTATAACGTTATATACTATATCGATATAACGTATAACGTTATATACTATATCGATATAACGTATAACGTTATATACGATAACGATATAACGTATGACTTTATATACTATTACGATATAACGTATAACGTTATATACTATTAAGATATAACGTATGAAGTTATATACTATAACGATATAACGTATAACGTTATATACTATATCGATATAACGTATAACGTTATATACTATATCGATATAACGTATAACGTTATATACTATTACGATATAACGTATAACGTTATATACTATAACGATATAACGTATAACGTTATATACGATAACGATATAACGTATAACGTTATATACTATAACGATATAACGTATAACGTTATTTACGATAACGATATAACGTATAACGTTATATACTATTACGATATAACGTATAACGTTATATACTATTACGATATAACGTATAACGTTATATACTATTACGATATAACGTATAACGTTATATACTATTACGATATAACGTATAACGTTATATACTATTACGATATAACGTAAAACGTTATATACTATAACGATATAACGTATAACGTTATATACTATATCGATATAACGTATAACGTTATATACTATATCGATATAACGTATAACGTTATATACTATTACGATATACCGTATAACGTTATATACTGTATCGATATAACGTATAACGTTATATACTATATCGATATAACGTATAACGTTATATACTATATCGATATAACGTATAACGTTATATACTATTACGATATAACGTATAACGTTATATACTATAACGATATAACGTATAACGTTATATACTATATCGATATAACGTATATCGTTATATACTATATCCATATAACGTATAACGTTATATACTATTACGATATAACGTATGACGTTATATACTATAACGATATAACGTATAACGTTATATACTATTACGATATAACGTATAACGTTATATACTATTAAGATATAACGTATGAAGTTATATACTATAACGATACAACGTATAACGTTATATACTATTACTATATATCGTATAACGTTATTTACTATATCGATATAACGTATAACGTTATATACGATAACGATATAACGTATAACGTTATATACTATAACGATATAACGTATAACGTTATATACTATAACGATATAACGTATAACGTTATATACGATAACGATATAACGTATAACGTTATATACTATAACGATATAACGTATAACGTTATATACGATAACGATATAACGTATAACGTTATATACTATTACGATATAACGTATAACGTTATATACTATTACGATATAACGTATAACGTTATATACAATATCGATATAACGTATAACGTTATATACGATAACGATATAACGTATAACGTTATATACTATATCCATATAACGTATAACGTTATATACTATATCGATATAACGTATAACGTTATATACTATTACGATATACCGTATAACGTTATATACTGTATCGATATAACGTATAACGTTATATACTATATCGATATAACGTATAACGTTATATACTATATCGATATAACGTATAACGTTATATACTATTACGATATAACGTATAACGTTATATACTATAACGATATAACGTATAACGTTATATACTATATCGATATAACGTATAACGTTATATACTATATCCATATAACGTATAACGTTATATACTATATCGATATAACGTATAACGTTGTATACTATTACGATATAACGTATAACGTTATATACTATATCGATATAACGTATAACGTTATATACTATATCGATATAACGTATAACGTTATATACTATTACGATATAACGTATGACGTTATATACTATATCGATATAACGTATAACGTTATATACTATTACGATACAACGTATAACGTTATATACTATTACTATATATCGTATAACGTTATTTACTATATCGATATAACGTATAACGTTATATACGATAACGATATAACGTATGACTTCATGTAGTATTACGATATAACGTATAACGTTATATGCTATAACGATATAACGTATGACTTAATCTAGTATTACGATATAACGTGTAACGTTATATGATATTACGATATAACGTATAACGTTATATACTATTACGATATAACGTATGACCTTACGTAGTATTACGATATATCGTATAACGTTATTTACTATATCGATATAACGTATAACGTTATGTACGAGAACGGTATAACGTATAACGTTATATACTATGACGAAATATCGTTTAACGTTATGTAGTATTACTATATAACGTATAACGTTATATACGATAACGATATAACGGATAACGTTGTATACTATTACGATATAACGTATAACGTTATATACTGTATCGATATAACGTATAACGTTATATACTATATCGATATAACGTATAACGTTATATACTATATCGATATAACGTATAACGTTATATACTGTATCGATATAACGTATAACGTTATATACTATATCGATATAACGTATAACGTTATATACTATATCGATATAACGTATAACGTTATATACTATATCGATATAACGTATAACGTTATATACTATTACGATATAACGTATAACGTTATATACTATAACGATATAACGTATAACGTTATATACTATATCGATATAACGTATAACGTTATATACTATATCGATATAACGTATAACGTTATATACTATTACGATATACCGTATAACGTTATATACTATATCGATATAACGTATAACGTTATATACTATATCGATATAACGTATAACGTTATATACGATAACGATACAACGTATAACGTTATATACTATTACTATATATCGTATAACGTTATTTACTATATCGATATAACGTATAACGTTATATACGATAACGATATAACGTATAACGTTATATACTATATCCATGTAACGTATAACGTTATATACTATATCGATATAACGTATAACGTCGTATACTATTACGATATAACGTATAACGTTATATACTATATCGATATAACGTATAACGTTATATACTATATCGATATAACGTATAACGTTATATACTATTACGATATAACGTATGACGTTATATACTATAACGATATAACGTATAACGTTATATACTATTACGATATAACGTATAACGTTATATACTATTAAGATATAACGTATGAAGTTATATACTATAACGATACAACGTATAACGTTATATACTATTACTATATATCGTATAACGTTATTTACTATATCGATATAACGTATAACGTTATATACGATAACGATATAACGTATAACGTTATATACGAACACGATATAACGTATAACGTTATATACGATAACGATATAACGTATAACGTTATATACTATATCGATATAACGTATAACGTTATATACTATATCGATATAACGTATAACGTTGTATACTATTACGATATAACGTATAACGTTATATACTATATCGATATAACGTATAACGTTATATACTATATCGATATAACGTATAACGTTATATACTATTACGATATAACGTATGACGTTATATACTATAACGATATAACGTATAACGTTATATACTATTACGATATAACGTATAACGTTATATACTATTAAGATATAACGTATGAAGTTACATACTATAACGATATAACGTATAACGTTATATACTATAACGATATAACGTATAACGTTATATACTATATCGATATAACGTATAACGTTATATACTATATCGATATAACGTATAACGTTATATACTATTACGATATACCGTATAACGTTATATACTATATCGATATAACGTATAACGTTATATACTATTACGATAGAACGTATAACGTTATATACTATTAAGATATAACGTATGAAGCTATATACTATAACGATATAACGTATTACGTTATATACTGTATCGATATAACGTATAACGTTATATACTATATCGATATAACGTATAACGTTATATACTATATCGATAAAACGTATACCGTTATATACTATATCGATATAACGTATAACGTTATATACTATATCGACATAACGTATAACGTTATATACTATTACGATACAACGTATAACGTTATATACTATTACGATACAACGTATAACGTTATATACTATTACTATATATCGTATAACGTTATTTACTATATCGATATAACGTATAACGTTATATACGATAACGATATAACGTATAACGTTATATACTATAACGATATAACGTATAACGTTATATACGATAACGATATAACGTATAACGTTATATACTATTACGATATAACGTATAACGTTATATACTATTACGATATAACGTATAACGTTATATACTATTACGATATAACGTATAACGTTATATACTATTACGATATAACGTATAACGTTATATACTATAACGATATAACGTATAACGTTATATACTATATCGATATAACGTATAACGTTATATACTATATCGATATAACGTATAACGTTACATACTATTACGATATACCGTATAACGTTATATACTATATCGATATAACGTATAACGTTATATACTATATCGATATAACGTATAACGTTATATACTATATCGATATAACGTATAACGTTATATACGATAACGATATAACGTATGACTTTATATACTATTACGATATAACGTATAACGTTATATACTATTAAGATATAACGTATGAAGTTATATACTATAACGATATAACGTATAACGTTATATACTATATCGATATAACGCATAACGTTATATACTATATCGATATAACGTATAACGTTATATACTATTACGATATAACGTATAACGATATATACTATAACGATATAACGTATAACGTTATATACGATAACGATATAACGTATAACGTTATATACTATAACGATATAACGTATAACGTTATTTACGATAACGATATAACGTATAACGTTATATACTATTACGATATAACGTATAACGTTATATACTATTACGATATAACGTATAACGTTATATACTATTACGATATAACGTATAACGTTATATACTATTAAGATATAACGTATGAAGTTATATACTATAACGATACAACGTATAACGTTATATACTATTACTATATATCGTATAACGTTATTTACTATATCGATATAACGTATAACGTTATATACGATAACGATATAACGTATAACGTTATATACGAAAACGATATAACGTATAACGTTATATACGATAACGATATAACGTATAACGTTATATACTATATCGATATAACGTATAACGTTATATACTATATCGATATAACGTATAACGTTGTATACTATTACGATATAACGTATAACGTTATATACTATATCGATATAACGTATAACGTTATATACTATATCGATATAACGTATAACGTTATATACTATTACGATATAACGTATGACGTTATATACTATAACGATATAACGTATAACGTTATATACTATTACGATATAACGTATAACGTTATATACTATTAAGATATAACGTATGAAGTTATATACTATAACGATATAACGTATAACGTTATATACTATAACGATATAACGTATAACGTTATATACTATATCGATATAACGTATAACGTTATATACTATATCGATATAACGTTTAACGTTATATACTATTACGATATACCGTATAACGTTATATACTATATCGATATAACGTATAACGTTATATACTATTACGATAGAACGTATAACGTTATATACTATTAAGATATAACGTATGAAGCTATATACTATAACGATATAACGTATAACGTTATATACTGTATCGATATAACGTATAACGTTATATACTATATCGATATAACGTATAACGTTATATACTATATCGATAAAACGTATACCGTTATATACTATATCGATATAACGTATAACGTTATATACTATATCGACATAACGTATAACGTTATATACTATTACGATACAACGTATAACGTTATATACTATTACGATACAACGTATAACGTTATATACTATTACTATATATCGTATAACGTTATTTACTATATCGATATAACGTATAACGTTATATACGATAACGATATAACGTATAACGTTATATACTATAACGATATAACGTATAACGTTATATACGATAACGATATAACGTATAACGTTATATACTATTACGATATAACGTATAACGTTATATACTATTACGATATAACGTATAACGTTATATACTATTACGATATAACGTATAACGTTATATACTATTAAGATATAACGTATGAAGCTATATACTATAACGATATAACGTATAACGTTATATACTGTATCGATATAACGTATAACGTTATATACTATATCGATATAACGTATAACGTTATATACTATATCGATAAAACGTATACCGTTATATACTATATCGATATAACGTATAACGTTATATACTATATCGACATAACGTATAACGTTATATACTATTACGATACAACGTATAACGTTATATACTATTACGATACAACGTATAACGTTATATACTATTACTATATATCGTATAACGTTATTTACTATATCGATATAACGTATAACGTTATATACGATAACGATATAACGTATAACGTTATATACTATAACGATATAACGTATAACGTTATATACGATAACGATATAACGTATAACGTTATATACTATTACGATATAACGTATAACGTTATATACTATTACGATATAACGTATAACGTTATATACTATTACGATATAACGTATAACGTTATATACTATTACGATATAACGTATAACGTTATATACTATAACGATATAACGTATAACGTTATATACTATATCGATATAACGTATAACGTTATATACTATATCGATATAACGTATAACGTTACATACTATTACGATATACCGTATAACGTTATATACTATATCGATATAACGTATAACGTTATATACTATATCGATATAAAGTATAACGTTATATACGATAACGATATAACGTATGACTTTATATACTATTACGATATAACGTATAACGTTATATACTATTAAGATATAACGTATGAAGTTATATACTATAACGATATAACGTATAACGTTATATACTATATCGATATAACGTATAACGTTATATACTATATCGATATAACGTATAACGTTATATACTATTACGATATAACGTATAACGTTATATACTATAACGATATAACGTATAACGTTATATACGATAACGATATAACGTATAACGTTATATACTATAACGATATAACGTATAACGTTATTTACGATAACGATATAACGTATAACGTTATATACTATTACGATATAACGTATAACGTTATATACTATTACGATATAACGTATAACGTTATATACTATTACGATATAACGTATAACGTTATATACTATTACGATATAACGTATAACGTTATATACTATTACGATATAACGTAAAACGTTATATACTATAACGATATAACGTATAACGTTATATACTATATCGATATAACGTATAACGTTATATACTATATCGATATAACGTATAACGTTATATACTATTACGATATACCGTATAACGTTATATACTGTATCGATATAACGTATAACGTTATATACTATATCGATATAACGTATAACGTTATATACTATATCGATATAACGTATAACGTTATATACTATTACGATATAACGTATAACGTTATATACTATAACGATATAACGTATAACGTTATATACTATATCGATATAACGTATATCGTTATATACTATATCCATATAACGTATAACGTTATATACTACTACGATATAACGTATGACGTTATATACTATAACGATATAACGTATAACGTTATATACTATTACGATATAACGTATAACGTTATATACTATTAAGATATAACGTATGAAGTTATATACTAGAACGATACAACGTATAACGTTATATACTATTACTATATATCGTATAACATTATTTACTATATCGATATAACGTATAACGTTATATACGATAACGATATAACGTATAACGTTATATACTATAACGATATAACGTATAACGTTATATACTATAACGATATAACGTATAACGTTATATACGATAACGATATAACGTATAACGTTATATACTATAACGATATAACGTATAACGTTATATACGATAACGATATAACGTATAACGTTATATACTATTACGATATAACGTATAACGTTATATACTATTACGATATAACGTATAACGTTATATACTATATCGATATAACGTATAACGTTATATACGATAACGATATAACGTATAACGTTATATACTATATCCATATAACGTATAACGTTATATACTATATCGATATAACGTATAACGTCGTATACTATTACGATATAACGTATAACGTTATATACTATATCGATATAACGTATAACGTTATATACTATATCGATATAACGTATAACGTTATATACTATTACGATATAACGTATGACGTTATATACTATAACGATATAACGTATAACGTTATATACTATTACGATATAACGTATAACGTTATATACTATTAAGATATAACGTATGAAGTTATATACTATTACTATATATCGTATAACGTTATTTACTATATCGATATAACGTATAACGTTATATACGATAACGATATAACGTATAACGTTATATACGAAAACGATATAACGTATAACGTTATATACGATAACGATATAGCGTATAACGTTATATACAATATCGATATAACGTATAACGTTATATACTATATCGATATAACGTATAACGTTGTATACTATTACGATATAACGTATAACGTTATATACTATATCGATATAACGTATAACGTTATATACTATATCGATATAACGTATAACGTTATATACTATTACGATATAACGTATGACGTTATATACTATAACGATATAACGTATAACGTTATATACTATTACGATATAACGTATAACGTTATATACTATTAAGATATAACGTATGAAGTTATATACTATAACGATATAACGTATAACTTTATATACTGTATCGATATAACGTATAACGTTGTATACTATATCGATATAACGTATAACGTTATATACTATATCGATATAACGTATAACGTTATATACTATTACGATATAACGTATAACGTTATATACTATAACGATATAACGTATAACGTTATATACTATATCGATATAACGTATAACGTTATATACTATATCGATATAACGTATAACGTTATATACTATTAAGATATAACGTATGAAGTTATATACTATTACGATATAACGTATAACGTTATATACTATATCGATATAACGTATAACGTTATATACGATAACGATATAACGTATAACGTTATATACTATATCCATATAACGTATAACGTTATATACTATATCGATATAACGTATAACGTTGTATACTATTACGATATAACGTATAACGTTATATACTATATCGATATAACGTATAACGTTATATACTATATCGATATAACGTATAACGTTATATACTATTACGATATAACGTATGACGTTATATACTATAACGATATAACGTATAACGTTATATACTATTACGATATAACGTATAACGTTATATACTATTAAGATATAACGTATGAAGTTATATACTATAACGATACAACGTATAACGTTATATACTATTACTATATATCGTATAACGTTATTTACTATATCGATATAACGTATAACGTTATATACGATAACGATATAACGTATAACGTTATATACGAAAACGATATAACGTATAACGTTATATACGAAAACGATATAACGTATAACGTTATATACGATAACGATATAACGTATAACGTTATATACTATATCGATATAACGTATAACGTTATATACTATATCGATATAACGTATAACGTTGTATACTATTACGATATAACGTATAACGTTATATACTATATCGATATAACGTATAACGTTATATACTATATCGATATAACGTATAACGTTATATACTATTACGATATAACGTATGACGTTATATACTATAACGATATAACGTATAACGTATAACGTTATATACTATTAAGATATAACGTATGAAGTTATATACTATAACGATATAACGTATAACGTTATATACTGTATCGATATAACGTATAACGTTATATACTATATCGATATAACGTATAACGTTATATACTATATCGATATAACGTATAACGTTATATACTATTACGATATAACGTATAACGTTATATACTATAACGATATAACGTATAACGTTATATACTATATCGATATAACGTATAACGTTATATACTATATCGATATAACGTATAACGTTATATACTATTACGATATAACGTATGACGTTATATACTATAACGATATAACGTATAACGTTATATACTATTACGATAGAACGTATAACGTTATATAGTATTAAGATATAACGTATGAAGTTATATACTATAACGATATAACGTATAACGTTATATACTGTATCGATATAACGTATAACGTTATATACTATATCGATATAACGTATAACGTTATATACTATATCGATATAACGTATAACGTTATATACTATATCGATATAACGTATACCGTTATATACTATATCGATATAACGTATAACGTTATATACTATATCGATATAACGTATAACGTTATATACTATTACGATATAACGTATAACGTTATATACTATTACGATACAACATATAACGTTATATACTATTACTATATATCGTATAACGTTATTTACTATATCGATATAACGTATAACGTTATATACGATAACGATATAATGTATAACGTTATATGCTATTACGATATAACGTATAACGTTATATACTATATCGATATAACGTATAACGTTATATACTATATCGATATAACGTATAACGTTATATACTATTACGATATAACGTATAACGTTATATACTATTACGATACAACGTATAACGTTATATACTGTTACTATATATCGTATAACGTTATTTACTATATCGATATAACGTATAACGTTATATACTATATCGATATAACGTATAATGTTGTATACTATATCGATATAACGTATAACGTTATATACTATTACGATACAACGTATAACGTTATATACTATTACTATATATCGTATAACGTTATTTACTATATCGATATAACGTATAACGTTATATACGATAACGATATAACGTATGACTTCATGTAGTATTACGATATAACGTATAACGTTATATGCTATAACGATATAACGTATGACTTAATCTAGTATTACGATATAACGTGTAACGTTATATGATATTACGATATAACGTATAACGTTATATACTATTACGATATAACTTATAACGTTATGTACTATTACGATATAACGTATAACGTTATATACTATTACGATATAACGTATAACGTTATATACTATTACGATATAACGTATAACGTTATATACTATTACCAAATAACGTATGACGTTATGTAGTATTACGATATAACGTATAACGTTATATGCTATAACGATATAACGTATGACGTTATGTAGTATTACGATATAACGTATAACGTTATATGCTATAACGATATAACGTATAACGTTATATGCTATAACAATATAACGTATAACGTTATATACTATTATGATATAACTTTATATACTTTTACGTTATAGCGTATAACGTTATTTAGTATTACGATATAGCGTATAACGTTATATATTATTACGTTATGGCGTATAACGTTATTTAGTATTACGATATAGCGTATAACGTTATATACTATTACGTTATAACGTATAACGTTATATAGTATTACGATATAGCGTGTAACGTTATATACTATTACGATATAGCGTATAAGGTTGTATACGATAACGATATAACGTATAACGTTATACATTATATCGATATAACGTATATCGTTATATACTATTACGATATAACGTATGACGTTACGTAGTATTACGATATAACGTATGACGTTATATACTAATACGATATAACGTATAACGTTGTATACTATTACGATATAGCGTATAAAGTTATATAGTATTACGATGTAGCGTATAACGTTATATGCTATTACGTTATAGCGTATAACGTTATATACTGTTACGATATAACGTATGACGTTATGTAGTATTACGATATATCGTATAGCGTTATATGCTATAACGATATAACGTATAACGATATATACGATGACGATATAACGTACAACGTTATATACTATTACGATATAGCGCATAACGTTATATACTATTACGTTATAGCGTATGGCGTTATAGAGTATTACGATTCATCGTGAAACGTTATATACTATTACAATATAACCTATAACGTTATATACTATTACGTTATAGCGTATAACGTCATATAGTATTACGATATAACGTATAACGTTATATACTACTATGGTGTAACATTGTATACTATTACGTTATAGCGTATAAGGTTATTTAGTATTACGATATAGCGTATAACGTTATATAGTATTACGATATAACGTATAACGTTACATACTATATCGATATAACGTATTACGTTATATACTATTACGTTATAGCGTGTGACGTTATAGAGTATTACGATATAGCGTATAACGTTATATAGTATTACGATGTAGCGCATAACGTTACATGCTATTACGTTATAGCGTATAACGTTATATAGTATTACGATATAACGTATAACGTTACATACTATATCGATATAACGTATAACGTTATATACTGTTACGTTATAGCGTGTGACGTTATAGAGTATTACGATATAGCGTATAACGTAATATAGTATTACGATGTAGCGTATAACGTTATATACTCTTGATATATAACGTATAACGTTATATACTACTACGATATAACGTATGACGTTATATGCTATAACGATATAACGTATGACGTTATATACTAATACGATATAACGTATAACGTTATATACTATTGAGATATAACGTGTAACGTTATATAGTATTACGATATAGGTTATAACGTTATATGCTATTACGTTATAGCGCATAACGTTATATAGTATTACGATATAACGTACAACGTTATGTAGTATTACGATATGACGTATAACGTTATGTAGTATTACGATATAACGTATAACGTTATATGCTATAACGATATAACGTATGACTTCATGTAGTATTACGATATAACGTATAACGTTATATGCTATAACGATATAACGTATGACTTAATCTAGTATTACGATATAACGTGTAACGTTATATGATATTACGATATAACGTATAACGTTATATACTATTACGATATAACTTATAACGTCATATACTATTACGATATAACGTATAGCGTTATATACTATTACGATATAACGTATAACGTTATATACTATTACGATATAACGTATAACGTTATATACTATTACCAAATAACGTATGACGTTATGTAGTATTACGATATAACGTATAACGTTATATGCTATAACGATATAACGTATAACGTTATATGCTATAACAATATAACGTATAACGTTATATACTATTATGATATAACTTTATATACTTTTACGTTATAGCGTATAACGTTATTTAGTATTACGATATAGCGTATAACGTTATATATTATTACGTTATAGCGTATAACGTTATTTAGTATTACGATATAGCGTATAACGTTATATACTATTACGTTATAACGTATAACGTTATATAGTAATACGATATATCGTGTAACGTTATATACTATTACGATATAGCTTATAGCGTTGTATACGAAAACGATATAACGTATAACGTTATATACTATATCGATATAACGTATATCGTTATATACTATTACGATATAACGTATGACGTTACGTAGAATTACGATATAACGTATGACGTTATATACTAATACGATATAACGTATAACGTTGTATACTATTACGATATAGCGTATAAAGTTATATAGTATTACGATGTAGCGTATAACGTTATATGCTATTACGTTATAGCGTATAACGTTATATACTGTTACGATATAACGTATGACGTTATGTAGTATTACGATATATCGTATAGCGTTATATGCTATAACGATATAACGTATAACGATATATACGATGACGATATAACGTACAACGTTATATATTATTACGATATAGCGCATAACGTTATATACTATTACGTTATAGCGTATGGCGTTATAGAGTAATACGATTCATCGTGTAACGTTATATACTATTACAATATAACCTATAACGTTATGTACTATTACGTTATAGCGTATAACGTTATATAGTATTACGATATAACGTATAACGTTATATACTACTATGGTGTAACATTATATACTATTACGTTATAGCGTATAACGTTATTTAGTATTACGATATAGCGTATAAGGTTATATACTATTATCATATAGCGTATTACGTTGTATACGATAACGATATAACGTATAACGTTATATACTATTACGACATAACGTATAACGTTATATACGATAACGATATAACGTATAACGTTATATACTATATCGATATAACGTATAACGTTATATACTATTACGTTATAGCGTGTGACGTTGTAGAGTATTACGATTCATCGTGTAACGTTATATACTATTACGTTATAGCGTATAACGTTATTTAGTATTACGATATAGCGTATAAGGTTATATACTTTATCATATAGCGTATTACGTTGTATACGATAACGATATAACGTATAACGTTATATACTATTACGACATAACGTATAACGTTATATACGATAACGATATAACGTATAACGTTATATGCTATAACGATATAACGTATAACGTCATATAGTATTACGATACATCGTATAATGTTATATACTATTACGATATAGGGTATAACGTTATATATTATTACGTTATAGCTTATACCGTTATATAGTTTTACGATATAGGGTATAACGTTATATACTATAGAGATATAACGTACAACGTTATATAGTATTACGATATAGGTTATAACGTTATATACTATTGAGATATAACCTATAACGTTATATACTATTACGTTATAGCGTGTGACGTTATAGAGTATTACGATATAACGTATAACGTTATATACTATATCGATATAACGTATAACGTTATATACGATAACGATATAACGTATAACGTTATATACTATATCGATATAACGTATAACGTTATATACTATTACGTTATAGCGTGTGACGATATAGAGTATTACGATATAGCGTATAACGTTATATAGTATTACGATGTAGCGTATAATGTTATATACTCTTGAGATATAACGTATAACGTTATATACTATGACGATATATCGTTTAACGTTATGTAGTATTACTATATAACGTATAACGTTATATACGATAACGATATAACGTATAACGTTGTATACTATTACGATATAACGTATAACGTTATATACTATAACGATATGACGTATAACGTTATGTAGTATTACGATATAACGTATAACGTTATATACGATAACGATATAACGTATAACATTATTTACGATAACGATATAACGTATAACGTTATATACTATATCGATATAACGTATAACGTTATATACTATATCGATATAACGTATAACGTTATATACTATATCGATATAACGTATAACGTTATATACTATTACGATATAACGTATGACGTTATATACTATAACGATATAACGTATAACGTTATATACTATTTCGATATAACGTATAACGTTATATACTATTAAGATATAACGTATGAAGTTATATACTATAACGATATAACGTATAACGTTATATACTGTATCGATATAACGTATAACGTTATATACTATATCGATATAACGTATAACGTTATATACTATATCGATATAACGTATAACGTTATATACTATTACGATATAACGTATAACGTTATATACTATAACGATATAACGTATAACGTTATATACTATATCGATATAACGTATAACGTTATATACTATTAAGATATAACGTATGAAGTTATATACTATTACGATATAACGTATAACGTTATATACTATATCGATATAACGTATAACGTTATATACGATAACGATATAACGTATAACGTTATATACTATATCCATATAACGTATAACGTTATATACTATATCGATATAACGTATAACGTTGTATACTATTACGATATAACGTATAACGTTATATACTATATCGATATAACGTATAACGTTATATACTATATCGATATAACGTATAACGTTATATACTATTACGATATAACGTATGACGTTATATACTATAACGATATAACGTATAACGTTATATACTATTACGATATAACGTATAACGTTATATACTATTAAGATATAACGTATGAAGTTATATACTATAACGATACAACGTATAACGTTATATACTATTACTATATATCGTATAACGTTATTTACTATATCGATATAACGTATAACGTTATATACGATAACGATATAACGTATAACGTTATATACGAAAACGATATAACGTATAACGTTATATACGAAAACGATATAACGTATAACGTTATATACGATAACGATATAACGTATAACGTTATATACTATATCGATATAACGTATAACGTTATATACTATATCGATATAACGTATAACGTTGTATACTATTACGATATAACGTATAACGTTATATACTATATCGATATAACGTATAACGTTATATACTATATCGATATAACGTATAACGTTATATACTATTACGATATAACGTATGACGTTATATACTATAACGATATAACGTATAACGTATAACGTTATATACTATTAAGATATAACGTATGAAGTTATATACTATAACGATATAACGTATAACGTTATATACTGTATCGATATAACGTATAACGTTATATACTATATCGATATAACGTATAACGTTATATACTATATCGATATAACGTATAACGTTATATACTATTACGATATAACGTATAACGTTGTATACTATTACGATATAGCGTATAAAGTTATATAGTATTACGATGTAGCGTATAACGTTATATGCTATTACGTTATAGCGTATAACGTTATATACTGTTACGATATAACGTATGACGTTATGTAGTATTACGATATATCGTATAGCGTTATATGCTATAACGATATAACGTATAACGATATATACGATGACGATATAACGTACAACGTTATATACTATTACGATATAGCGCATAACGTTATATACTATTACGTTATAGCGTATGGCGTTATAGAGTATTACGATTCATCGTGAAACGTTATATACTATTACAATATAACCTATAACGTTATATACTATTACGTTATAGCGTATAACGTTATATAGTATTACGATATAACGTATAACGTTATATACTACTATGGTGTAACATTGTATACTATTACGTTATAGCGTATAAGGTTATTTAGTATTACGATATAGCGTATAACGTTATATAGTATTACGATATAACGTATAACGTTACATACTATATCGATATAACGTATAACGTTATATACTATTACGTTATAGCGTGTGACGTTATAGAGTATTACGATATAGCGTATAACGTTATATAGTATTACGATGTAGCGCATAACGTTACATGCTATTACGTTATAGCGTATAACGTTATATAGTATTACGATATAACGTATAACGTTACATACTATATCGATATAACGTATAACGTTATATACTATTACGTTATAGCGTGTGACGTTATAGAGTATTACGATATAGCGTATAACGTAATATAGTATTACGATGTAGCGTATAACGTTATATACTCTTGAGATATAACGTATAACGTTATATACTACTACGATATAACGTATGACGTTATATGCTATAACGATATAACGTATGACGTTATATACTAATACGATATAACGTATAACGTTATATACTATTGAGATATAACGTGTAACGTTATATAGTATTACGATATAGGTTATAACGTTATATGCTATTACGTTATAGCGCATAACGTTATATAGTATTACGATATAACGTACAACGTTATGTAGTATTACGATATGACGTATAACGTTATGTAGTATTACGATATAACGTATAACGTTATATGCTATAACGATATAACGTATGACTTCATGTAGTATTACGATATAACGTATAACGTTATATGCTATAACGATATAACTTATGACTTAATCTAGTATTACGATATAACGTGTAACGTTATATGATATTACGATATAACGTATAACGTTATATACTATTACGATATAACTTATAACGTCATATACTATTACGATATAACGTATAGCGTTATATACTATTACGATATAACGTATAACGTTATATACTATTACGATATAACGTATAACGTTATATACTATTACCAAATAACGTATGACGTTATGTAGTATTACGATATAACGTATAACGTTATATGCTATAACGATATAACGTATAACGTTATATGCTATAACAATATAACGTATAACGTTATATACTATTATGATATAACTTTATATACTTTTACGTTATAGCGTATAACGTTATTTAGTATTACGATATAGCGTATAACGTTATATATTATTACGTTATAGCGTATAACGTTATTTAGTATTACGATATAGCGTATAACGTTATATACTATTACGTTATAACGTATAACGTTATATAGTAATACGATATATCGTGTAACGTTATATACTATTACGATATAGCGTATAGCGTTGTATACGAAAACGATATAACGTATAACGTTATACACTATATCGATATAACGTATATCGTTATATACTATTACGATATAACGTATGACGTTACGTAGTATTACGATATAACGTATGACGTTATATACTAATACGATATAACGTATAACGTTGTATACTATTACGATATAGCGTATAAAGTTATATAGTATTACGATGTAGCGTATAACGTTATATGCTATTACGTTATAGCGTATAACGTTATATACTGTTACGATATAACGTATGACGTTATGTAGTATTACGATATATCGTATAGCGTTATATGCTATAACGATATAACGTATAACGATATATACGATGACGATATAACGTACAACGTTATATATTATTACGATATAGCGCATAACGTTATATACTATTACGTTATAGCGTATGGCGTTATAGAGTAATACGATTCATCGTGTAACGTTATATACTATTACAATATAACCTATAACGTTATGTACTATTACGTTATAGCGTATAACGTTATATAGTATTACGATATAACGTATAACGTTATATACTACTATGGTGTAACATTATATACTATTACGTTATAGCGTATAACGTTATTTAGTATTACGATATAGCGTATAAGGTTATATACTATTATCATATAGCGTAGTACGTTGTATACGATAACGATATAACGTATAACGTTATATACTATTACGACATAACGTATAACGTTATATACGATAACGATATAACGTATAACGTTATATACTATATCGATATAACGTATAACGTTATATACTATTACGTTATAGCGTGTGACGTTGTAGAGTATTACGATTCATCGTGTAACGTTATATACTATTACGTTATAGCGTATAACGTTATTTAGTATTACGATATAGCGTATAAGGTTATATACTTTATCATATAGCGTATTACGTTGTATACGATAACGATATAACGTATAACGTTATATACTATTACGACATAACGTATAACGTTATATACGATAACGATATAACGTATAACGTTATATGCTATAACGATATAACGTATAACGTCATATAGTATTACGATACATCGTATAATGTTATATACTATTACGATATAGGGTATAACGTTATATATTATTACGTTATAGCTTATACCGTTATATAGTTTTACGATATAGGGTATAACGTTATATACTATAGAGATATAACGTACAACGTTATATAGTATTACGATATAGGTTATAACGTTATATACTATTGAGATATAACCTATAACGTTATATACTATTACGTTATAGCGTGTGACGTTATAGAGTATTACGATATAACGTATAACGTTATATACTATATCGATATAACGTATAACGTTATATACGATAACGATATAACGTATAACGTTATATACTATATCGATATAACGTATAACGTTATATACTATTACGTTATAGCGTGTGACGATATAGAGTATTACGATATAGCGTATAACGTTATATAGTATTACGATGTAGCGTATAATGTTATATACTCTTGAGATATAACGTATAACGTTATATACTATGACGATATATCGTTTAACGTTATGTAGTATTACTATATAACGTATAACGTTATATACGATAACGATATAACGTATAACGTTGTATACTATTACGATATAACGTATAACGTTATATACTATAACGATATGACGTATAACGTTATGTAGTATTACGATATAACGTATAACGTTATATACGATAACGATATAACGTATAACATTATTTACGATAACGATATAACGTATAACGTTATATACTATATCGATATAACGTATAACGTTATATACTATATCGATATAACGTATAACGTTATATACTATATCGATATAACGTATAACGTTATATACTATTACGATACAACATATCACGTTACATACTATTACTATATATCGTATAACGTTATTTACAATATCGATATAACGTATAACGTTATATACGATAACGATATAATGTATAACGTTATATGCTATTACGATATAACGTATAACGTTATATACTATATCGATATAACGTATAACGTTATATACTATATCGATATAACGTATAACGTTATATACTATATCGATATAACGTATAACGTTATATACTATATCGATATAACGTATAACGTTATATACTATTACGATATAACGTATAACGTTATATACTATTACGATACAACGTATAACGTTATATACTATTACTATATATCGTATAACGTTATTTACTATATCGATATAACGTATAACGTTATATACGAAAACGATATAACGTATAACGTTATACACGATAACGATATAACGTATAACGTTATATACTATATCGATATAACGTATAACGTTATATACTATTACGATATAACGTATAACGTTATATACTATAACGATATAACGTATAACGTTATATACTATATCGATATAACGTATAACGTTATATACTATATCGATATAACGTATAACGTTGTATACTATTACGATATAACGTATAACGTTATATACTATATCGATATAACGTATAACGTTATATACTATATCGATATAACGTATAACGTTATATACTATTACGATATAACGTATGACGTTATATACTATAACGATATAACGTATAACGTTATATACTATTACGATATAACGTATAACGTTATATACGATTAAGATATAACGTATGAAGTTATATACTATAACGATACAACGTATAACGTTATATACTATTACTATATATCGTATAACGTTATTTACTATATCGATATAACGTATAACGTTATATACGATAACGATATAACGTATAACGTTATATACTATATCGATATAACGTATAACGTTATATACTATATCGATATAACGTATAACGTTGTATACTATTACGATATAACGTATAACGTTATATACTATATCGATATAACGTATAACGTTATATACTATATCGATATAACGTATAACGTTATATACTATTACGATATAACGTATGACGTTATATACTATAACGATATAACGTATAACGTTATATACTATTACGATATAACGTATAACGTTATATACTATTAAGATATAACGTATGAAGTTATATACTATAACGATATAACGTATAACGTTATATACTGTATCGATATAACGTATAACGTTATATACTATATCGATATAACGTATAACGTTATATACTATATCGATATAACGTATAACGTTATATACTATTACGATATAACGTATAACGTTATATACTATAACGATATAACGTATAACGTTATATACTATATCGATATAACGTATAACGTTATATACTATATCGATATAACGAATAACGTTATATACTATTACGATATAACGTATGACGTTATATACTATAACGATATAACGTATAACGTTATATACTATTACGATAGAACGTATAACGTTATATAGTATTAAGATATAACGTATGAAGTTATATACTATAACGATATAACGTATAACGTTATATACTGTATCGATATAACGTATAACGTTATATACTATATCGATATAACGTATAACGTTATATACTATATCGATATAACGTATACCGTTATATACTATATCGATATAACGTATAACGTTATATACTATATCGATATAACGTATAACGTTATATACTATTACGATATAACGTATAACGTTATATACTATTACGATACAACATATAACGTTATATACTATTACTATATATCGTATAACGTTATTTACTATATCGATATAACGTATAACGTTATATACGATAACGATACAATGTATAACGTTATATGCTATTACGATATAACGTATAATGTTATATACTATATCGATATAACGTATAACGTTATATACTATATCGATATAACGTATAACGTTATATACTATATCGATATAACGTATAACGTTATATACTATTACGATATAACGTATAACGTTATATACTATTACGATACAACGTATAACGTTATATACTGTTACTATATATCGTATAACGTTATTTACTATATCGATATAACGTATAACGTTATATACGAAAACGATATAACGTATAACGTTATACACGATAACGATATAACGTATAACGTTATATACTATATCGATATAACGTATAACGTTATATACTATAACGATATAACGTATATCGTTATATACTATAACGATATAACGTATAACGTTATATACTATATCGATATAACGTATAACGTTATATACTATAACGATATGACGTATAACGTTATGTAGTATTACGATATAACGTATAACGTTATATACTATAACGATATGACGTATAACGTTTTGTAGTATACGATATAACGTATAACGTTATATACGATAACGATATAACGTATAACGTTATATACTATATCGATATAACGTATAACGTTATATACTATATCGATATAACGTATAACGTTGTATACTATTACGATATAACGTATAACGTTATATACTATATCGATATAACGTATAACGTTATATACTATTACGTTATAGCGTGTGACGATATAGAGTATTACGATATAGCGTATAACGTTATATAGTATTACGATGTAGCGTATAATGTTATATACTCTTGAGATATAACGTATAACGTTATATACTATGACGATATATCGTTTAACGTTATGTAGTATTACTATATAACGTATAACGTTATATACGATAACGATATAACGTATAACGTTGTATACTATTACGATATAACGTATAACGTTATATATTATAACGATATGACGTATAACGTTATGTAGTATTACGATATAACGTATAACGTTATATACGATAACGATATAACGTATAACATTATTTACGATAACGATATAACGTATAACGTTATATACTATATCGATATAACGTATAACGTTATATACTATATCGATATAACGTATAACGTTATATACTATATCGATATAACGTATAACGTTATATACTATTACGATACAACATATCACGTTATATACTATTACTATATATCGTATAACGTTATTTACAATATCGATATAACGTATAACGTTATATACGATAACGATATAATGTATAACGTTATATGCTATTACGATATAACGTATAACGTTATATACTATATCGATATAACGTATAACGTTATATACTATATCGATATAACGTATAACGTTATATACTATATCGATATAACGTATAACGTTATATACTATATCGATATAACGTATAACGTTATATACTATTACGATATAACGTATAACGTTATATACTATTACGATACAACGTATAACGTTATATACTATTACTATATATCGTATAACGTTATTTACTATATCGATATAACGTATAACGTTATATACGAAAACGATATAACGTATAACGTTATACACGATAACGATATAACGTATAACGTTATATACTATATCGATATAACGTATAACGTTATATACTATATCGATATAACGTATAACGTTATATACTATATCGATATAACGTATAACGTTGTATACTATTACGATATAACGTATAACGTTATATACTATATCGATATAACGTATAACGTTATATACTATATCGATATAACGTATAACGTTATATACTATTACGATATAACGTATGACGTTATATACTATAACGATATAACGTATAACGTTATATACTATTACGATATAACGTATAACGTTATATACGATTAAGATATAACGTATGAAGTTATATACTATAACGATACAACGTATAACGTTATATACTATTACTATATATCGTATAACGTTATTTACTATATCGATATAACGTATAACGTTATATACGATAACGATATAACGTATAACGTTATATACTATATCGATATAACGTATAACGTTATATACTATATCGATATAACGTATAACGTTGTATACTATTACGATATAACGTATAACGTTATATACTATATCGATATAACGTATAACGTTATATACTATATCGATATAACGTATAACGTTATATACTATTACGATATAACGTATGACGTTATATACTATAACGATATAACGTATAACGTTATATACTATTACGATAGAACGTATAACGTTATATAGTATTAAGATATAACGTATGAAGTTATATACTATAACGATATAACGTATACCGTTATATACTGTATCGATATAACGTATAACGTTATATACTATATCGATATAACGTATAACGTTATATACTATATCGATATAACGTATACCGTTATATACTATATGGATATAACGTATAACGTTATATACTATATCGATATAACGTATAACGTTATATACTATTACGATATAACGTATAACGTTATATACTATTACGATACAACATATAACGTTATATACTATTACTATATATCGTATAACGTTATTTACTATATCGATATAACGTATAACGTTATATACGATAACGATACAATGTATAACGTTATATGCTATTACGATATAACGTATAATGTTATATACTATATCGATATAACGTATAACGTTATATACTATATCGATATAACGTATAACGTTATATACTATATCGATATAACGTATAACGTTATATACTATTACGATATAACGTATAACGTTATATACTATTACGATACAACGTATAACGTTATATACTGTTACTATATATCGTATAACGTTATTTACTATATCGATATAACGTATAACGTTATATACGAAAACGATATAACGTATAACGTTATACACGATAACGATATAACGTATAACGTTATATACTATATCGATATAACGTATAACGTTATATACTATAACGATATAACGTATATCGTTATATACTATAACGATATAACGTATAACGTTATATACTATATCGATATAACGTATAACGTTATATACAATAACGATATGACGTATAACGTTATGTAGTATTACGATATAACGTATAACGTTATATACTATAACGATATGACGTATAACGTTTTGTAGTATACGATATAACGTATAACGTTATATACGATATCGATATAACGTATAACGTTATGTACTATATCGATATAACGTATAACGTTGTATACTATATCGATATAACGTATAACGTTATATACTATTACGATACAACGTATAACGTTATATACTATTACTATATATCGTATAACGTTATTTACTATATCGATATAACGTATAACGTTATATACGATAACGATATAACGTATGACTTCATGTAGTATTATGATATAACGTATAACGTTATATGCTATAACGATATAACGTATGACTTAATCTAGTATTACGATATAACGTGTAACGTTATATGATATTACGATATAACGTATAACGTTATATACTATTACGATATAACTTATAACGTTATGTACTATTACGATATAACGTATAACGTTATATACTATTACGATATAACGTATAACGTTATATACTATTACGATATAACGTATAACGTTATATACTATTACCAAATAACGTATGACGTTATGTAGTATTACGATATAACGTATAACGTTATATGCTATAACGATATAACGTATGACGTTATGTAGTATTACGATATAACGTATAACGTTATATGCTATAACGATATAACGTATAACGTTATATGCTATAACAATATAACGTATAACGTTATATACTATTATGATATAACTTTATATACTTTTACGTTATAGCGTATAACGTTATTTAGTATTACGATATAGCGTATAACGTTATATATTATTACGTTATGGCGTATAACGTTATTTAGTATTACGATATAGCGTATAACGTTATATACTATTACGTTATAACGTATAACGTTATATAGTATTACGATATAGCGTGTAACGTTATATACTATTACGATATAGCGTATAAGGTTGTATACGATAACGATATAACGTATAACGTTATACACTATATCGATATAACGTATATCGTTATATACTATTACGATATAACGTATGACGTTACGTAGTATTACGATATAACGTATGACGTTATATACTAATACGATATAACGTATAACGTTGTATACTATTACGATATAGCGTATAAAGTTATATAGTATTACGATGTAGCGTATAACGTTATATGCTATTACGTTATAGCGTATAACGTTATATACTGTTACGATATATCGTATGACGTTATGTAGTATTACGATATATCGTATAGCGTTATATGCTATAACGATATAACGTATAACGATATATACGATGACGATATAACGTACAACGTTATATACTATTACGATATAGCGTATAACGTTATATACTATTACGTTATAGCGTATGGCGTTATAGAGTATTACGATTCATCGTGAAACGTTATATACTATTACCATATAACCTATAACGTTATATACTATTACGTTATAGCGTATGGCGTTATAGAGTATTACGATTCATCGTGTAACGTTATATACTATTACGTTATAGCGTATAACGTTATTTAGTATTACGATATAGCGTATAAGGTTATATACTTTATCATATAGCGTATTACGTTGTATACGATAACGATATAACGTATAACGTTATATACTATTACGACATAACGTATAACGTTATATACGATAACGATATAACGTATAACGTTATATGCTATAACGATATAACGTATAACGTCATATAGTATTACGATACATCGTATAATGTTATATACTATTACGATATAGGGTATAACGTTATATATTATTACGTTATAGCTTATACCGTTATATAGTTTTACGATATAGGGTATAACGTTATATACTATAGAGATATAACGTACAACGTTATATAGTATTACGATATAGGTTATAACGTTATATACTATTGAGATATAACCTATAACGTTATATACTATTACGTTATAGCGTGTGACGTTATAGAGTATTACGATATAACGTATAACGTTATATACTATATCGATATAACGTATAACGTTATATACGATAACGATATAACGTATAACGTTATATACTATATCGATATAACGTATAACGTTATATACTATTACGTTATAGCGTGTGACGATATAGAGTATTACGATATAGCGTATAACGTTATATAGTATTACGATGTAGCGTATAACGTTACATGCTATTGCGTTATAGCGTATAACGTTATATAGTATTACGATATAACGTATAACGTTATATACTATATCGATATAACGTATAACGTTATATACTATTACGTTATAGCGTGTGACGTTATAGAGTACTACGATATAGCGTATAACGTTATATAGTATTACGATGTAGCGTATAATGTTATATACTCTTGAGATATAACGTATAACGTTATATACTATGACGATATATCGTTTAACGTTATGTAGTATTACTATATAACGTATAACGTTATATACGATAACGATATAACGTATAACGTTGTATACTATTACGATATAACGTATAACGTTATATACTATAACGATATGACGTATAACGTTATGTAGTATTACGATATAACGTATAACGTTATATACGATAACGATATAACGTATAACATTATTTACGATAACGATATAACGTATAACGTTATATACTATATCGATATAACGTATAACGTTATATACTATATCGATATAACGTATAACGTTATATACTATATCGATATAACGTATAACGTTATATACTATTACGATATAACGTATAACGTTATATACTATTACGATACAACATATAACGTTATATACTATTACTATATATCGTATAACGTTATTTACAATATCGATATAACGTATAACGTTATATACGATAACGATATAATGTATAACGTTATATGCTATTACGATATAACGTATAACGTTATATACTATATCGATATAACGTATAACGTTATATACTATATCGATATAACGTATAACGTTATATACTATATCGATATAACGTATAACGTTATATACTATATCGATATAACGTATAACGTTATATACTATTACGATATAACGTATAACGTTATATACTATTACGATACAACGTATAACGTTATATACTATTACTATATATCGTATAACGTTATTTACTATATCGATATAACGTATAACGTTATATACGAAAACGATATAACGTATAACGTTATACACGATAACGATAAAACGTATAACGTTATATACTATATCGATATAACGTATAACGTTATATACTATAACGATATAACGTATATCGTTATATACTATAACGATATAACGTATAACGTTATATACTATATCGATATAACGTATAACGTTATATACTATAACGATATGACGTATAACGTTATGTAGTATTACGATATAACGTATAACGTTATATACTATAACGATATGACGTATAACGTTTTGTAGTATACGATATAACGTATAACGTTATATACGATATCGATATAGCGTATAACGTTATATACTATATCGATATAACGTATAACGTTATATACTATTACGATATTACGTATAACGTTATATACTATTACGATACAACGTATAACGTTATATACTATTACTATATATCGTATAACGTTATTTACTATATCGATATAACGTATAACGTTATATACGAAAACGATATAACGTATAACGTTATACACGATAACGATATAACGTATAACGTTATATACTATATCGATATAACGTATAACGTTATATACTATAACGATATAACGTATATCGTTATATACTATAACGATATAACGTATAACGTTATATACTATATCGATATAACGTATAACGTTGTATACTATTACGATATAACGTATAAAGTTATATAGTATTACGATGTAGCGTATAACGTTATATGCTATTACGTTATAGCGTATAACGTTATATACTGTTACGATATAACGTATGACGTTATGTAGTATTACGATATATCGTATAGCGTTATATGCTATAACGATATAACGTATAACGATATATACGATGACGATATAACGTACAACGTTATATATTATTACGATATAGCGCATAACGTTATATACTATTACGTTATAGCGTATGGCGTTATAGAGTATTACGATTCATCGTGTAACGTTATATACTATTACAATATAACCTATAACGTTATGTACTATTACGTTATAGCGTATAACGTTATATAGTATTACGATATAACTTATAACGTTATATACTACTATGGTGTAACATTATATACTATTACGTTATAGCGTATAACGTTATTTAGTATTACGATATAGCGTATAAGGTTATATACTATTATCATATAGCGTATTACGTTGTATACGATAACGATATAACGTATAACGTTATATACTATTACGACATAACGTATAACGTTATATACGATAACGATATAACGTATAACGTTATATACTATATCGATATAACGTATAACGTTATATACTATTACGTTATAGCGTGTGACGTTGTAGAGTATTACGATTCATCGTGTAACGTTATATACTATTACGTTATAGCGTATAACGTTATTTAGTATTACGATATAGCGTATAAGGTTATATACTTTATCATATAGCGTATTACGTTGTATACGATAACGATATAACGTATAACGTTATATACTATTACGACATAACGTATAACGTTATTTACTATATCGATATAACGTATAACGTTATATACGAAAACGATATAACGTATAACGTTATACACGATAACGATATAACGTATAACGTTATATACTATATCGATATAACGTATAACGTTGTATACTATAACGATATAACGTATATCGTTATATACTATAACGATATAACGTATAACGTTATATACTATATCGATATAACGTATAACGTTATATACTATAACGATATGACGTATAACGTTATGTAGTATTACGATATAACGTATAACGTTATATACTATAACGATATGACGTATAACGTTTTGTAGTATACGATATAACGTATAACGTTATATACGATATCGATATAGCGTATAACGTTATATACTATATCGATATAACGTATAACGTTATATACTATTACGATATTACGTATAACGTTATATACTATTACGATACAACGTATAACGTTATATACTATTACTATATATCGTATAACGTTATTTACTATATCGATATAACGTATAACGTTATATACGAAAACGATATAACGTATAACGTTATACACGATAACGATATAACGTATAACGTTATATACTATATCGATATAACGTATAACGTTATATACTATAACGATATAACGTATATCGTTATATACTATAACGATATAACGTATAACGTTATATACTATATCGATATAACGTATAACGTTGTATACTATTACGATATAACGTATAAAGTTATATAGTATTACGATGTAGCGTATAACGTTATATGCTATTACGTTATAGCGTATAACGTTATATACTGTTACGATATAACGTATGACGTTATGTAGTATTACGATATATCGTATAGCGTTATATGCTATAACGATATAACGTATAACGATATATACGATGACGATATAACGTACAACGTTATATATTATTACGATATAGCGCATAACGTTATATACTATTACGTTATAGCGTATGGCGTTATAGAGTATTACGATTCATCGTGTAACGTTATATACTATTACAATATAATCTATAACGTTATGTACTATTACGTTATAGCGTATAACGTTATATAGTATTACGATATAACTTATAACGTTATATACTACTATGGTGTAACATTATATACTATTACGTTATAGCGTATAACGTTATTTAGTATTACGATATAGCGTATAAGGTTATATACTATTATCATATAGCGTATTACGTTGTATACGATAACGATATAACGTATAACGTTATATACTATTACGACATAACGTATAACGTTATATACGATAACGATATAACGTATAACGTTATATACTATATCGATATAACGTATAACGTTATATACTATTACGTTATAGCGTGTGACGTTGTAGAGTATTACGATTCATCGTGTAACGTTATATACTATTACGTTATAGCGTATAACGTTATTTAGTATTACGATATAGCGTATAAGGTTATATACTTTATCATATAGCGTATTACGTTGTATACGATAACGATATAACGTATAACGTTATATACTATTACGACATAACGTATAACGTTATATACGATAACGATATAACGTATAACGTTATATGCTATAACGATATAACGTATAACGTCATATAGTATTACGATACATCGTATAATGCTATATACTATTACGATATAGGGTATAACGTTATATATTATTACGTTATAGCTTATACCGTTATATAGTTTTACGATATAGGGTATAACGTTATATACTATAGAGATATAACATACAACGTTATATAGTATTACGATATAGGTTATAACGTTATATACTATTGAGATATAACCTATAACGTTATATACTATTACGTTATAGCGTGTGACGTTATAGAGTATTACGATATAACGTATAACGTTATATACTATATCGATATAACGTATAACGTTATATACGATAACGATATAACGTATAACGTTACAATACTATATCGATATAACGTATAACGTTATATACTATTACGTTATAGCGTGTGACGGTATAGAGTATTACGATATAGCGTATAACGTTATATAGTATTACGATGTAGCGTATAACGTTACATGCTATTGCGTTATAGCGTATAACGTTATATAGTATTACGATATAACGTATAACGTTATATACTATATCGATATAACGTATAACGTTATATACCTTTACGTTATAGCGTGTGACGTTATAGAGTATTACGATATAGCGTATAACGTTATATAGTATTACGATGTAGCGTATAATGTTATATACTCTTGAGATATAACGTATAACGTTATATACTATGACGATATATCGTTTAACGTTATGTAGTATTACTATATAACGTATAACGTTATATACGATAACGATATAACGTATAACGTTGTATACTATTACGATATAACGTATAACGTTATATACTATAACGATATGACGTATAACGTTATGTAGTATTACGATATAACGTATAACGTTATATACGATAACGATATAACGTATAACGTTATTTACGATAACGATATAACGTATAACGTTATATACTATATCGATATAACGTATAACGTTATATACTATATCGATATAACGTATAACGTTATATACTATATCGATATAACGTATAACGTTATATACTATTACGATATAACGTATAACGTTATATACTATTACGATACAACATATAACGTTATATACTATTACTATATATCGTATAACGTTATTTACAATATCGATATAACGTATAACGTTATATACGATAACGATATAATGTATAACGTTATATGCTATTACGATATTACGTATAACGTTATATACTATATCGATATAACGTATAACGTTATATACTATATCGATATAACGTATAACGTTATATACTATATCGATATAACGTATAACGTTATATACTATATCGATATAACGTATAACGTTATATACTATTACGATATAACGTATAACGTTATATACTATTACGATACAACGTATAACGTTATATACTATTACTATATATCGTATAACGTTATTTACTATATCGATATAACGTATAACGTTATATACGAAAACGATATAACGTATAACGTTATACACGATAACGATATAACGTATAACGTTATATACTATATCGATATAACGTATAACGTTATATACTATAACGATATAACGTATATCGTTATATACTATAACGATATAACGTATAACGTTATATACTATATCGATATAACGTATAACGTTATATACTATAACGATATGACGTATAACGTTATGTAGTATTACGATATAACGTATAACGTTATATACTATAACGATATGACGTATAACGTTTTGTAGTATACGATATAACGTATAACGTTATATACGATATCGATATAGCGTATAACGTTATATACTATATCGATATAACGTATAACGTTATATACTATTACGATATTACGTATAACGTTATATACTATTACGATACAACGTATAACGTTATATACTATTACTATATATCGTATAACGTTATTTACTATATCGATATAACGTATAACGTTATATACGAAAACGATATAACGTATAACGTTATACACGATAACGATATAACGTATAACGTTATATACTATATCGATATAACGTATAACGTTATATACTATATCGATATAACGTATAACGTTATATACTATAACGATATAACGTATATCGTTATATACTATAACGATATAACGTATAACGTTATATACTATATCGATATAACGTATAACGTTGTATACTATTACGATATAACGTATAAAGTTATATAGTATTACGATGTAGCGTATAACGTTATATGCTATTACGTTATAGCGTATAACGTTATATACTGTTACGATATAACGTATGACGTTATGTAGTATTACGATATATCGTATAGCGTTATATGCTATAACGATATAACGTATAACGATATATACGATGACGATATAACGTACAACGTTATATATTATTACGATATAGCGCATAACGTTATATACTATTACGTTATAGCGTATGGCGTTATAGAGTATTACGATTCATCGTGTAACGTTATATACTATTACAATATAACCTATAACGTTATGTACTATTACGTTATAGCGTATAACGTTATATAGTATTACGATATAACTTATAACGTTATATACTACTATGGTGTAACATTATATACTATTACGTTATAGCGTATAACGTTATTTAGTATTACGATATAGCGTATAAGGTTATATACTATTATCATATAGCGTATTACGTTGTATACGATAACGATATAACGTATAACGTTATATACTATTACGACATAACGTATAACGTTATATACGATAACGATATAACGTATAACGTTATATACTATATCGATGTAACGTATAACGTTATATACTATTACGTTATAGCGTGTGACGTTGTAGAGTATTACGATTCATCGTGTAACGTTATATACTATTACGTTATAGCGTATAACGTTATTTAGTATTACGATATAGCGTATAAGGTTATATACTTTATCATATAGCGTATTACGTTGTATACGATAACGATATAACGTATAACGTTATATACTATTACGACATAACGTATAACGTTATATACGATAACGATATAACGTATAACGTTATATGCTATAACGATATAACGTATAACGTCATATAGTATTACGATACATCGTATAATGCTATATACTATTACGATATAGGGTATAACGTTATATATTATTACGTTATAGCTTATACCGTTATATAGTTTTACGATATAGGGTATAACGTTATATACTATAGAGATATAACGTACAACGTTATATAGTATTACGATATAGGTTATAACGTTATATACTATTGAGATATAACCTATAACGTTATATACTATTACGTTATAGCGTGTGACGTTATAGAGTATTACGATATAACGTATAACGTTATATACTATATCGATATAACGTATAACGTTATATACGATAACGATATAACGTATAACGTTACAATACTATATCGATATAACGTATAACGTTATATACTATTACGTTATAGCGTGTGACGATATAGAGTATTACGATATAGCGTATAACGTTATATAGTATTACGATGTAGCGTATAACGTTACATGCTATTGCGTTATAGCGTATAACGTTATATAGTATTACGATATAACGTATAACGTTATATACTATATCGATATAACGTATAACGTTATATACTATTACGTTATAGCGTGTGACGTTATAGAGTATTACGATATAGCGTATAACGTTATATAGTATTACGATGTAGCGTATAATGTTATATACTCTTGAGATATAACGTATAACGTTATATACTATGACGATATATCGTTTAACGTTATGTAGTATTACTATATAACGTATAACGTTATATACGATAACGATATAACGTATGACGTTGTATACTATTACGATATAACGTATAACGTTATATACTATAACGATATGACGTATAACGTTATGTAGTATTACGATATAACGTATAACGTTATATACGATAACGATATAACGTATAACGTTATTTACGATAACGATATAACGTATAACGTTATATACTATATCGATATAACGTATAACGTTATATACTATATCGATATAACGTATAACGTTATATACTATATCGATATAACGTATAACGTTATATACTATTACGATATAACGTATAACGTTATATACTATTACGATACAACATATAACGTTATATACTATTACTATATATCGTATAACGTTATTTACTATATCGATATAACGTATAACGTTATATACGATAACGATATAATGTATAACGTTATATGCTATTACGATATAACGTATAACGTTTTATACTATATCGATATAACGTATAACGTTATATACTATATCGATATAACGTATAACGTTATATACTATATCGATATAACGTATAACGTTATATACTATATCGATATAACGTATAACGTTATATACTATTACGATATAACGTATAACGTTATATACTATTACGATACAACGTATAACGTTATATACTATTACTATATATCGTATAACGTTATTTACTATATCGATATAACGTATAACGTTATATACGAAAACGATATAACGTATAACGTTATACACGATAACGATATAACGTATAACGTTATATACTATATCGATATAACGTATAACGTTATATACTATAACGATATAACGTATATCGTTATATACTATAACGATATAACGTATAACGTTATATACTATATCGATATAACGTATGACGTTATATACTATAACGATATGACGTATAACGTTATGTAGTATTACGATATAACGTATGACGTTATATACTATAACGATATGACGTATAACGTTTTGTAGTATACGATATAACGTATAACGTTATATACGATATCGATATAACGTATAACGTTATATACTATATCGATATAACGTATAACGTTGTATACTATATCGATATAACGTATAACGTTATATACTATTACGATACAACGTATAACGTTATATACTATTACTATATATCGTATAACGTTATTTACTATATCGATATAACGTATAACGTTATATACGATAACGATATAACGTATGACTTCATGTAGTATTACGATATAACGTATAACGTTATATGCTATAACGATATAACGTATGACTTAATCTAGTATTACGATATAACGTGTAACGTTATATGATATTACGATATAACGTATAACGTTATATACTATTACGATATAACTTATAACGTTATATACTATTACGATATAACGTATAACGTTATATACTATTACGATATAACGTATAACGTTATATACTATTACGATATAACGTATAACGTTATATGCTATAACAATATAACGTATAACGTTATATACTGTTATGATATAACTTTATATACTTTTACGTTATAGCGTATAACGTTATTTAGTATTACGATATAGCGTATAACGTTATATATTATTACGATATGGCGTATAACGTTATTTAGTATTACGATATAGCGTATAACGTTATATACTATTACGTTATAACGTATAACGTTATATAGTATTACGATATAACGTACAACGTTATATACTATTACGATATAGCGCATAACGTTATATACTATTACGTTATAGCGTATGGCGTTATAGAGTATTGCGATTCATCGTGTAACGTTATATACTATTACAATATAACCTATAACGTTATATACTATTACGTTATAGCGTATAACGTTATATAGTATTACGATATAACATATAACGTTATATACTACTATGGTGTAACATTGTATACTAATACGTTATAGCGTATAACGTTATTTAGTATTACGATATAGCGTATAAGGTTATACACTATTATCATATAGCGTATTACGTTGTATACGATAACGATATAACGTATAACGTTATATACTATTACGACATAACGTATAACGTTATATACGATAACGATATAACGTATAACGTTATTTACGATAACGATATAACGTATAACGTTATATACTATATCGATATAACGTATAACGATATATACTATATCGATATAACGTATAACGTTATATACTATATCGATATAACGTATAACGTTATATACTATTACGATATAACGTATAACGTTATATACTATAACGATATAACGTATAACGTTATATACTATTACGATATAACGTATAACGTTATGTACGAGAACGGTATAACGTATAAATTATATACTATGACGATATATCGTTTAACGTTATGTAGTATTACTATATAACGTATAACGTTATATACGATAACGATATAACGTATAACGTTGTATACTATTACGATATAACGTATAACGTTATATACTATAACGATATGACGTATAAACGTTATGTAGTATTACGATATAACGTATAACGTTATATACGATAACGATATAACGTATAACGTTATTTACGATAACGATATAACGTATAACGTTATATACTATATCGATATAACGTATAACGTTATATACTATATCGATATAACGTATAACGTTATATACTATATCGATATAACGTATAACGTTATATACTATTACGATATAACGTATAACGTTATATACTATAACGATATAACGTATAACGTTATATACTATATCGATATAACGTATAACGTTATATACTATATCGATATAACGTATAACGTTATATACTATATCGATATAACGTATAACGTTATACACTATATCGATATAACGTATAACGTTATATACTATATCGATATAACGTATAACGTTATATACGAAAACGATATAACGTATAACGTTATATACGATAGCGATATAACGTATAACGTTATATACTATATCGATATAACGTATAACGTTATATACTATATCGATATAACGTATAACGTTGTATATTATTACGATATAACGTATAACGTTATATACTATATCGATATAACGTATAACGTTATATACTATATTGATATAACGTATAACGTATATACTATATCGATATAACGTATAACGTTATATACTATATCAATACAACGTATAACGTTATATACTATATCGATATAACGTATAACGTTATATACTATTACGATATAACGTATAACGTTATATACTATAACGATATAACGTATAACGTTATATACTATATCGATATAACGTATAACGTTATATACTATATCGATATAACGTATAACGTTATATACTATTACGATATAACTTATAACGTTATATACTCTTACGATACAACGTATAACGTTATATACTATTACTATATATTGTATAACGTTATTTACTATATCGATTAAACGTATAACGTTATATACTATATCGATATAACGTATAACGTTATATACTATATCGATATAACGTATAACGTTATATACGATAACGATATAACGTATAACGTTATATACGATAACGATATAACGTATAACGTTATTTACGATAACGATATAACGTATAACGTTATATACTATATCGATATAACGTATAACGATATATACTATATCGATATAACGTATAACGTTATATACTATATCGATATAACGTATAACGTTATATACTATTACGATATAACGTATAACGTTATATACTATAACGATATAACGTATAACGTTATATACTATTACGATATAACGTATAACGTTATGTACGAGAACGGTATAACGTATAAATTATATACTATGACGATATATCGTTTAACGTTATGTAGTATTACTATATAACGTATAACGTTATATACGATAACGATATAACGTATAACGTTGTATACTATTACGATATAACGTATAACGTTATATACTATAACGATATGACGTATAACGTTATGTAGTATTACGATATAACGTATAACGTTATATACGATAACGATATAACGTATAACGTTATTTACGATAACGATATAACGTATAACGTTAAATACTATATCGATATAACGTATAACGTTATATACTATATCGATATAACGTATAACGTTATATACTATATCGATATAACGTATAACGTTATATACTATTACGATATAACGTATAACGTTATATACTATAACGATATAACGTATAACGTTATATACTATATCGATATAACGTATAACGTTATATACTATATCGATATAACGTATAACGTTATATACTATATCGATATAACGTATAACGTTATACACTATATCGATATAACGTATAACGTTATATACTATATCGATATAACGTATAACGTTATATACGAAAACGATATAACGTATAACGTTATATACGATAGCGATATAACGTATAACGTTATATACTATATCGATATAACGTATAACGTTATATACTATATCGATATAACGTATAACGTTGTATATTATTACGATATAACGTATAACGTTATATACTATATCGATATAACGTATAACGTTATATACTATATTGATATAACGTATAACGTTATATACTATATCGATATAACGTATAACGTTATATACTATATCAATACAACGTATAACGTTATATACTATATCGATATAACGTATAACGTTATATACTATTACGATATAACGTATAACGTTATATACTATAACGATATAACGTATAACGTTATATACTATATCGATATAACGTATAACGTTATATACTATATCGATATAACGTATAACGTTATATACTATTACGATATAACTTATAACGTTATATACTCTTACGATACAACGTATAACGTTATATACTATTACTATATATTGTATAACGTTATTTACTATATCGATTAAACGTATAACGTTATATACTATATCGATATAACGTATAACGTTATATACTATATCGATATAACGTATAACGTTATATACGATAACGATTATAACGTATAACGTTATATACTATAACGATATAACGTATATCGTGATATACTATTACGATATAACGTATAACGTTATATACGATAACGATATAACGTATAACGTTATATACGATAACGATATAACGTATAACGTTATATACTATATCGATATAACGTTATATACTATATCGATATAACGTATAACGTTATATGCTATTACGATATAACGTATAACGTTATATACTATAACGATATAACGTATATCGTTATATACTATAACGATATAACGTATAACGTTATATACTATATCGATATATCGTATAACGTTATATACTATATCGTTATATACGATAACGATAACGATATACGCTATATGCTATAACGTTATATGCTATAATGATAACGATATACTATCGATATACTATATCGATATAACGTTATATACTATATCGATATAACGTATAACGTTATATGCTATTACGATATAACGTATAACGTTATATACTATATCGATATAACGTATAACGTTATATGCTATTACGATATAACGTATAACGTTATATACTATATCGATATAACGTATAACGTTATATACTATATCGATATAACTATAACGTTATATACTATTACGTTATAGCGTGTGACGTTGTAGAGTATTACGATTCATCGTGTAACGTTATATACTATTACGTTATAGCGTATAACGTTATTTAGTATTACGATATAGCGTATAAGGTTATATACTATTACGTTATAGCGTGTGACGATATAGAGTATTACGATATAGCGTATAACGTTATATAGTATTACGATGTAGCGTATAACGTTACATGCTATTGCGTTATAGCGTATAAAGTTATATAGTATTACGATATAACGTATAACGTTATAAACTATATCGATATAACGCATAACGTTATATACTATTACGTTATAGCGTGTGACGATATAGAGTATTACGATATAGCGTATAACGCTATATAGTATTACGATGTAGCGTATAACGTTACATGCTATTGCGTTATAGCGTATAACGTTATATAGTATTACGATATAACGTATAACGTTATATACTATATCGATATAACGTATAACGTTATATACTATTACGTTATAGCGTGTGACGTTATAGAGTATTACGATATAGCGTATAACGTTATATAGTATTACGATGTAGCGTATAATGTTATATACTCTTGAGATATAACGTATAACGTTATATACTATGACGATATATCGTTTAACGTTATGTAGTATTACTATATAACGTATAACGTTATATACGATAACGATATAACGTATAACGTTGTATACTATTACGATATAACGTATAACGTTATATACTATAACGATAAGACGTATAACGTTATGTAGTATTACGATATAACGTATAACGTTATATACGATAACGATATAACGTATAACGTTATTTACGATAACGATATAACGTATAACGTTATATACTATATCGATATAACGTATAACGTTATATACTATATCGATATAACGTATAACGTTATATACTATATCGATATAACGTATAACGTTATATACTATTACGATATAACGTATAACGTTATATACTATTACGATACAACTTATAACGTTATATACTATTACTATATATCGTATAACGTTATTTACTATATCGATATAACGTATAACGTTATATACGATAACGATATAATGTATAACGTTATATGCTATTACGATATAACGTATAACGTTTTATACTATATCGATATAACGTATAACGTTATATACTATATCGACATAACGTATAACGTTATATACTATATCGATATAACGTATAACGTTATATACTATTACGATATAACGTATAACGTTATATACTATTACGATACAACGTATAACGTTATATACTATTACTATATATCGTATAACGTTATTTACTATATCGATATAACGTATAACGTTATATACGAAAACGATATAACGTATAACGTTATATACTATTACGATATAACGTATAACGTTATATACTATTACCAAATAACGTATGACGTTATGTAGTATTACGATATAACGTATAACGTTATATGCTATAACGATACAACGTATAACGTTATATACTATTACTATATATCGTATAACGTTATTTCCTATATCGATATAACGTATAACGTTATATACGATAACGATATAACGTATGACTTCATGTAGTATTACGATATAACGTATAACGTTATATGCTATAACGATATAACGTATGACTTAATCTAGTATTACGATATAACGTGTAACGTTATATGATATTACGATATAACGTATAACGTTATATACTATTACGATATAACTTATAACGTTATATACTATTACGATATAACGTATAACGTTATATACTATTACGATATTACGTATAACGTTATATACTATTACGATATAACGTATAACGTTATATACTATTACCAAATAACGTATGACGTTATGTAGTATTACGATATAACGTATAACGTCATATGCTATAACGATATAACGTATGACGTTATGTAGTATTACGATATAACGTATAACGTTATATGCTATAACGATATAACGTATAACGTTATATGCTATAACAATATAACGTATAACGTTATATACTGTTATGATATAACTTTATATACCTTTACGTTATAGCGTATAACGTTATTTAGTATTACGATATAGCGTATAACGTTATATATTATTACGATATGGCGTATAACGTTATTTAGTATTACGATATAGCGTATAACGTTATATACTATTACGTTATAGCGTATGGCGTTATAGAGTATTACGATTCATCGTGTAACGTTATATACTATTACAATATAACCTATAACGTTATATACTATTACGTTATAGCGTATAACGTTATATAGTATTACGATATAACGTGTAACGTTATATACTACTATGGTGTAACATTGTATACTAATACGTTATAGCGTATAACGTTATTTAGTATTACGATATAGCGTATAAGGTTATACACTATTATCATATAGCGTATTACGTTGTATACGATAACGATATAACGTATAACGTTATATACTATTACGACATAACGTATAACGTTATATACGATAACGATATAACGTATAACGTTATTTACGATAACGATATAACGTATAACGTTATATACTATATCGATATAACGTATAACGTTATATACTATATCGATATAACGTATAACGTTATATACTATATCGATATAACGTATAACGTTATATACTATATCGATATAACGTATAACGTTATATACTATATCGATATAACCTATAACGTTATATACTATTACGATATAACGTATAACGTTATGTACGAGAACGGTATAACGTATAACGTTATATACTATGACGATATATCGTTTAACGTTATGTAGTATTACTATATAACGTATAACGTTATATACGATAACGATATAACGTATAACGTTGTATACTATTACGATATAACGTATAACGTTATATACTATAACGATATGACGTATAACGTTATGTAGTATTACGATATAACGTATAACGTTATATACGATAACGATATAACGTATAACGTTATTTACGATAACGATATAACGTATAACGTTATATACTATATCGATATAACGTATAACGTTATATACTATATCGATATAACGTATAACGTTATATACTATATCGATATAACGTATAACGTATATACTATTACGATATAACGTATAACGTTATATACTATAACGATATAACGTATAACGTTATATACTATATCGATATAACGTATAACGTTATATACTATATCGATATAACGTATAACGTTATATACTATATCGATATAACGTATAACGTTATACACTATATCGATATAACGTATAACGTTATATACTATATCGATATAACGTATAACGTTATATACGAAAACGATATAACGTATAACGTTATATACGATAGCGATATAACGTATAACGTTATATACTATATCGATATAACGTATAACGTTATATACTATATCGATATAACGTATAACGTTGTATATTATTACGATATAACGTATAACGTTATATACTATATCGATATAACGTATAATGTTATATACTATATCGATATAAGGTATAACGTTATATACGATAACGATATAACGTATAACGTTATATACTATTAAGATATAACGTATGACGTTATATACTATAACGATATAACGTACAACGTTATATACTATATCGATATAACGTATAACGTTATATACTATTACGATATAACTTATAACGTTATATACTCTTACGATACAACGTATAACGTTATATACTATTACTATATATCGTATAACGTTATTTACTATATCGATATAACGTATAACGTTATATACTATATCGATATAACGTATAACGTTATATACTATATCGATAGAACGTATAACGTTATATACGATAACGATATAACGTATAACGTTATATACTATAACGATATAACGTATATCGTGATATACTATTACGATATAACGTATAACATTATATACGATAACGATATAATATAACGTTATATACGATAACGATATAACGTATAACGTTATATACTATATCGATATAACGTTATATACTATATCGACATAACGTATAACGTTATATGCTATTACGATATAACGTATAACGTTATATACTATAACGATATAACGTATATCGTTATATACTATAACGATATAACGTATAACGTTATATACTATATCGATATAACGTATAACGTTATATACTATATCGTTATATACGATAACGATAACGATATACGCTATATGCTATAACGTTATATGCTATAATGATAACGATATACTATCGATATACTATATCGATATAACGTTGTATACTATATCGATATAACGTATAACGTTATATGCTATTACGATATAACGTATAACGTTATATACTATATCGATATAACGTATAACGTTATATGCTATTACGATATAACGTATAACGTTATATACTATATCGATATAACGTATACCGTTATATACTATATCGATATAACTATAACGTTATATACTATTACGTTATAGCGTGTGACGTTGTAGAGTATTACGATTCATCCTGTAACGTTATATACTATTACGTTATAGCGTATAACGTTATTTAGTATTACGATATAGCGTTTAAGGTTATATACTTTATCATATAGCGTATTACGTTGTATACGATAACGATATAACGTATAACGTTATATACTATTACGACATAACGTATAACGTTATATACGATAACGATATAATGTATAACGTTATATGCTATAACGATATAACGTATAACGTCATATAGTATTACGATACATCGTATAATGCTATATACTATTACGATATAGGGTATAACGTTATGTATTATTACGTTATAGCTTATACCGTTATATAGTTTTACGATATAGGGTATAACGTTATATACTATAGAGATATAACGTACAACGTTATATAGTATTACGATATAGGTTATAACGTTATATACTATTGAGATATAACCTATAACGTTATATACTATTACGTTATAGCGTGTGACGTTATAGAGTATTACGATATAACGTATAACGTTATATACTATATCGATATAACGTATAACGTTATATACGATAACGATATAACGTATAACGTTATATACTATATCGATATAAGGTATAACGTTATATACTATTACGTTATAGCGTGTGACGATATAGAGTATTACGATATAGCGTATAACGTTATATAGTATTACGATGTAGCGTATAACGTTACATGCTATTGCGTTATAGCGTATAACGTTATATAGTATTACGATATAACGTATAACGTTATATACTATATCGATATAACGTATAACGTTATATACTATTACGTTATAGCGTGTGACGTTATAGAGTATTACGATATAGCGTATAACGTTATATAGTATTACGATGTAGCGTATAATGTTATATACTCTTGAGATATAACGTATAACGTTATATACTATGACGATATATCGTTTAACGTTATGTAGTATTACTATATAACGTATAACGTTATATACGATAACGATATAACGTATAACGTTGTATACTATTACGATATAACGTATAACGTTATATACTATAACGATATGACGTATAACGTTATGTAGTATTACGATATAACGTATAACGTTATATACGATAACGATATAACGTATAACGTTATTTACGATAACGATATATCGTATAACGTTATTTACTATATCGATATAACGTATAACGTTATATACGATAACGATATAATGTATAACGTTATATGCTATTACGATATAACGTATAACGTTTTATACTATATCGATATAACGTATAACGTTATATACTATATCGATATAACGTATAACGTTATATACTATATCGATATAACGTATAACGTTATATACTATTACGATATAACGTATAACGTTATATACTATTACGATACAACGTATAACGTTATATACTATTACTATATATCGTATAACGTTATTTACTATATCGATATAACGTATAACGTTATATACGAAAACGATATAACGTATAACGTTATACACGATAACGATATAACGTATAACGTTATATACTATATCGATATAACGTATAACGTTATATACTATAACGATATAACGTATATCGTTATATACTATAACGATATAACGTATAACGTTATATACTATATCGATATAACGTGTGACGTTATATACTATAACGATATGACGTATAACGTTATGTAGTATTACGATATAACGTATGACGTTATATACTATAACGATATGACGTATAACGTTTTGTAGTATACGATATAACGCATAACGTTATATACGATATCGATATAACGTATAACGTTATATACTATATCGATATAACGTATAACGTTGTATACTATATCGATATAACGTATAACGTTATATACTATTACGATACAACGTATAACGTTATATACTATTACTATATATCGTATAACGTTATTTACTATATCGATATAACGTATAACGTTATATACGATAACGATATAACGTATGACTTCATGTAGTATTACGATATAACGTATAACGTTATATGCTATAACGATATAACGTATGACTTAATCTAGTATTACGATATAACGTGTAACGTTATATGATATTACGATATAACGTATAACGTTATATACTATTACGATATAACTTATAACGTTATATACTATTACGATATAACGTATAACGTTATATACTATTACGATATAACGTATAACGTTATATACTATTACGATATAACGTATAACGTTATATACTATTACCAAATAACGTATGACGTTATGTAGTATTACGATATAACGTATAACGTTATATGCTATAACGATATAACGTATGACGTTATGTAGTATTACGATATAACGTATAACGTTATATGCTATAACGATATAACGTATAACGTTATATGCTATAACAATATAACGTATAACGTTATATACTATTATGATATAACTTTATATACTTTTACGTTATAGCGTATAACGTTATTTAGTATTACGATATAGCGTATAACGTTATATATTATTACGATATGGCGTATAACGTTATTTAGTATTACGATATAGCGTATAACGTTATATACTATTACGTTATAACGTATAACGTTATATAGTTTTACGATATAACGTACAACGTTATATACTATTACGATATAGCGCATAACGTTATATACTATTACGTTATAGCGTATGGCGTTATAGAGTATTACGATTCATCGTGTAACGTTATATACTATTACAATATAACCTATAACGTTGTATACTATATCGATATAACGTATAACGTTATATACTATTACGACATAACGTATAACGTTATATACGATAACGATATAACGTATAACGTTACATACTATATCGATATAACGTATAACGTTATATACTATTACGTTATAGCGTGTGACGTTATAGAGTATTACGATATAGCGTATAACGTTATATAGTATTACGATGTAGCGCATAACGTTACATGCTATAACGATATAACGTATGACGTTATGTAGTATTACGATATAACGTATAACGTTATATGCTATAACGATATAACGTATAACGTTATATGCTATAACAATATAACGTATAACGTTATATACTATTATGATATAACTTTATATACTTTTACGTTATAGCGTATAACGTTATTTAGTATTACGATATAGCGTATAACGTTATATATTATTACGATATGGCGTATAACGTTATTTAGTATTACGATATAACGTATAACGTTATATACTATATCGATATAACGTATAACGTTATATACTATTACGTTATAGCGTGTGACGTTATAGAGTATTACGATATAGCGTATAACGTAATATAGTATTACGATGTAGCGTATAACGTTATATACTCTTGAGATATAACGTATAACGTTATATACTACTACGATATAACGTATGACGTTATATGCTATAACGATATAACGTATGACGTTACATACTAATACGATATAACGTATAACGTTATATACTATTGAGATATAACGTGTAACGTTATATAGTATTACGATATAGGTTATAACGTTAGATGCTATTACGTTATAGCGCATAACGTTATATAGTATTACGATATAACGTACAACGTTATGTAGTATTACGATATAACGTATAACGTTATGTAGTATTACGATATAACGTATAACGTTATATGCTATAACGATATAACGTATGACTTCATGTAGTATTACGATATAACGTATAACGTTATATGCTATAACGATATAACGTATGACTTAATCTAGTATTACGATATAACGTGTAACGTTATATGATATTACGATATAACGTATAACGTTATATGCTATAACGATATAACGTATGACTTCATGTAGTATTACGATATAACGTATAACGTTATATGCTATAACGATATAACGTATGACTTAATCTAGTATTACGATATAACGTATAACGTTATATACTATTACCAAATAACGTATGACGTTATGTAGTATTACGATATAACGTATAACGTTATATGCTATAACGATATAACGTATGACGTTTTGTAGTATTACGATATAACGTATAACGTTATATGCTATAACGATATAACGTATAACGTTATATGCTATAACAATATAACGTATAACGTTATATACTATTATGATATAACTTTATATACTTTTACGTTATAGCGTATAACGTTATTTAGTATTACGATATAGCGTATAACGTTATATATTATTACGTTATCGCGTATAACGTTATTTAGTATTACGATATAGCGTATAACGTTATATACTATTACGTTATAACGTATAACGTTATATAGTATTACGATATATCGTGTAACGTTATATACTATTACGATATAGCGTATAACGTTGTATACGAAAACGATATAACGTATAACGTTATACACTATATCGATATAACGTATATCGTTATATACTATTACGATATAACGTATGACGTTACGTAGTATTACGATATAACGTATGACGTTATATACTAATACGATATAACGTATAACGTTGTATACTATTACGATATAGCGTATAAAGTTATATAGTATTACGATGTAGCGTATAACGTTATATGCTATTACGTTATAGCGTATAACGTTATATACTGTTACGATATAACGTATGACGTTATGTAGTATTACGATATATCGTATAGCGTTATATGCTATAACGATATAACGTATAACGATATATACGATGACGATATAACGTACAACGTTATATATTATTACGATATAGCGCATAACGTTATATACTATTACGTTATAGCGTATGGCGTTATAGAGTATTACGATTCATCGTGTAACGTTATATACTATTACAATATAACCTATAACGTTATGTACTATTACGTTATAGCGTATAACGTTATATAGTATTACGATATAACGTATAACGTTATATACTACTATGGTGTAACATTATATACTATTACGTTATAGCGTATAACGTTATTTAGTATTACGATATAGCGTATAAGGTTATATACTTTATCATATAGCGTATTACGTTGTATACGATAACGATATAACGTATAACGTTATATACTATTACGACATAACGTATAACGTTATATACGATAACGATATAACGTATAACGTTATATGCTATAACGATATAACGTATAACGTCATATAGTATTACGATACATCGTATAATGTTATATACTATTACGATATAGGGTATAACGTTATATATTATACGTTATAGCTTATACCGTTATATAGTATTACGATATAGGGTATAACGTTATATACTATAGAGATATAACGTACAACGTTATATAGTATTACGATATAGGTTATAACGTTATATACTATTGAGATATAACCTATAACGTTATATACTATTACGTTATAGCGTGTGACGTTATAGAGTATTACGATATAACGTATAACGTTATATACTATATCGATATAACGTATAACGTTATATACGATAACGATATAACGTATAACGTTATATACTATATCGATATAACGTATAACGTTATATACTATTACGTTATAGCGTGTGACGATATCGAGTATTACGATATAGCGTATAACGTTATATAGTATTACGATGTAGCGTATAACGTTACATGCTATTGCGTTATAGCGTATAACGTTATATAGTATTACGATATAACGTATAACGTTATATACTATATCGAAATAACGTATAACGTTATATACTATTACGTTATAGCGTGTGACGTTATAGAGTATTACGATATAGCGTATAACGTTATATAGTATTACGATGTAGCGTATAACGTTATATACTCTTGAGATATAACGTATAACGTTATATACTATGACGATATATCGTTTAACGTTATGTAGTATTACTATGTAACGTATAACGTTATATACGATAACGATATAACGTATAACGTTGTATACTATTACGATATAACGTATAACGTTATATACTATAACGATATGACGTATAACGTTATGTAGTATTACGATATAACGTATAACGTTATATACGATAACGATATAACGTATAACGTTATTTACGATAACGATATAACGTATAACGTTATATACTATATCGATATAACGTATAACGTTATATACTATAACGATATAACGTATAACGTTATATATTATATCGATATAACGTATAACGTTATATACTATATCGATATAACGTATAACGTTATGTACGAGAACGGTATAACGTATAACGTTATATACTATGACGATATATCGTTTAACGTTATGTAGTATTACTATATAACGTATAACGTTATATACGATAACGATATAACGTATAACGTTGTATACTATTACGATATAACGTATAACGTTATATACTATAACGATATGACGTATAACGTTATGTAGTATTACGATATAACGTATAACGTTATATACGATAACGATATAACGTATAACGTTATTTACGATAACGATATAACGTATAACGTTATATACTATATCGATATAACGTATAACGTTATATACTATATCGATATAACGTATAACGTTATATACTATATCGATATAACGTATAACGTTATATACTATTACGATATAACGTATAACGTTATATACTATAACGATATAACGTATAACGTTATATACTATATCGATATAACGTATAACGTTATATACTATATCGATATAACGTATAACGTTATATACTATATCGATATAACGTATAACGTTATACACTATATCGATATAACGTATAACGTTATATACTATATCGATATAACGTATAACGTTATATACGAAAACGATATAACGTATAACGTTATATACGATAGCGATATAACGTATAACGTTATATACTATATCGATATAACGTATAACGTTATATACTATATCGATATAACGTATAACGTTGTATATTGTTACGATATAACGTATAACGTTATATACTATATCGATATAACGTATAACGTTATATACTATATCGATATAACGTATAACGTTATATACTATATCGATATAAGGTATAACGTTATATACGATAACGATATAACGTATAACGTTATATACTATTAAGATATAACGTATGACGTTATATACTATAACGATATAACGTATAACGTTATATACTATATCAATATAACGTATAACGTTATATACTATATCGATATAACGTATAACGTTATATACTATTACGATATAACGTATAACGTTATATACTATAACGATATAACGTATAACGTTATATACTATAACGATATAACGTATAACGTTATATACTATATCGATATAACGTATAACGTTATATACTATTACGATATAACGTATAACGTTATATACTATAACGATATAACGTATAACGTTATATACTATAACGATATAACGTATATCGTTATATACTATAACGATATAACGTATAACGTTATATACTATATCGATATAACGTATAACGTTATATACTATATCGTTATATACGATAACGATAACGATATACGCTATATGCTATAACGTTATATGCTATAATGATAACGATATACTATCGATATACTATATCGATATAACGTTATATACTATATCGATATAACGTATAACGTTATATGCTATTACGATATAACGTATAACGTTATATACTATATCGATATAACTATAACGTTATATACTATTACGTTATAGCGTGTGACGTTGTAGAGTATTACGATTCATCGTGTAACGTTATATACTATTACGTTATAGCGTATAACGTTATTTAGTATTACGATATAGCGTATAAGGTTATATACTTTATCATATAGCGTATTACGTTGTATACGATAACGATATAACGTATAACGTTATATACTATTACGACATAACGTATAACGTTATATACGATAACGATATAACGTATAACGTTATATGCTATAACGATATAACGTATAACGTCATATAGTATTACGATACATCGTATAATGCTATATACTATTACGATATAGGGTATAACGTTATATATTATTACGTTATAGCTTATACCGTTATATAGTTTTACGATATAGGGTATAACGTTATATACTATAGAGATATAACGTACAACGTTATATAGTATTACGATATAGGTTATAACGTTATATACTATTGAGATATAACCTATAACGTTATATACTATTACGTTATAGCGTGTGACGTTATAGAGTATTACGATATAACGTATAACGTTATATACTATATCGATATAACGTATAACGTTATATACGATAACGATATAACGTATAACGTTATATACTATATCGATATAACGTATAACGTTATATACTATTACGTTATAGCGTGTGACGATATAGAGTATTACGATATAGCGTATAACGTTATATAGTATTACGATGTAGCGTATAACGTTACATGCTATTGCGTTATAGCGTATAACGTTATATAGTATTACGATATAACGTATAACGTTATATACTATATCGATATAACGTATAACGTTATATACTATTACGTTATAGCGTGTGACGTTATAGAGTATTACGATATAGCGTATAACGTTATATAGTATTACGATGTAGCGTATAATGTTATATACTCTTGAGATATAACGTATAACGTTATATACTATGACGATATATCGTTTAACGTTATGTAGTATTACTATATAACGTATAACGTTATATACGATAACGATATAACGTATAACGTTGTATACTATTACGATATAACGTATAACGTTATATACTATAACGATATGACGTATAACGTTATGTAGTATTACGATATAACGTATAACGTTATATACGATAACGATATAACGTATAACGTTATTTACGATAACGATATAACGTATAACGTTATATACTATATCGATATAACGTATAACGTTATATACTATATCGATATAACGTATAACGTTATATACTATATCGATATAACGTATAACGTTATATACTATTACGATATAAAGTATAACGTTATATACTATTACGATACAACATATAACGTTATATACTATTACTATATATCGTATAACGTTATTTACTATATCGATATAACGTATAACGTTATATACGATAACGATATAATGTATAACGTTATATGCTATTACGATATAACGTATAACGTTTTATACTATATCGATATAACGTATAACGTTATATACTATATCGATATAACGTATAACGTTATATACTATATCGATATAACGTATAACGTTATATACTATATCGATATAACGTATAACGTTATATACTATTACGATATAACGTATAACGTTATATACTATTACGATACAACGTATAACGTTATATACTATTACTATATATCGTATAACGTTATTTACTATATCGATATAACGTATAACGTTATATACGAAAACGATATAACGTATAACGTTATACACGATAACGATATAACGTATAACGTTATAATACTATGTCGATATAACGTTATATACTATAACGATATAACGTATATCGTTATATACTATAACGATATAACGTATAACGTTATATACTATATCGATATAACGTATGACGTTATATACTATAACGATATGACGTATAACGTTATGTAGTATTACGATATAACGTATGACGTTATATACTATAACGATATGACGTATAACGTTTTGTAGTATACGATATAACGTATAACGTTATATACGATATCGATATAACGTATAACGTTATATACTATATCGATATAACGTATAACGTTGTATACTATATCGACATAACGTATAACGTTATATACTATTACGATACAACGTATAACGTTATATACTATTACTATATATCGTATAACGTTATTTACTATATCGATATAACGTATAACGTTATATACGATAACGATATAACGTATGACTTCATGTAGTATTACGGTATAACGTATAACGTTATATGCTATAACGATATAACGTATGACTTAATCTAGTATTACGATATAACGTGTAACGTTATATGATATTACGATATAACGTATAACGTTATATGCTATAACAATATAACGTATAACGTTATATACTATTATGATATAACTTTATATACTTTTACGTTATAGCGTATAACGTTATTTAGTATTACGATATAGCGTATAACGTTATATATTATTACGATATGGCGTATAACGTTATTTAGTATTACGATATAGCGTATAACGTTATATACTAATACGTTATAACGTATAACGTTATATAGTATTACGATATAACGTACAACGTTATATACTATTACGATATAGCGCATAACGTTATATACTATTACGTTATAGCGTATGGCGTTATAGAGTATTACGATTCATCGTGTAACGTTATATACTATTACAATATAACCTATAACGTTATATACTATTACGTTATAGCGTATAACGTTATATAGTATTACGATATAACGTATAACGTTATATACTACTATGGTGTAACATTGTATACTAATACGTTATAGCGTATAACGTTATTTAGTATTACGATATAGCGTATAAGGTTATACACTATTATCATATAGCGTATTACGTTGTATACGATAACGATATAACGTATAACGTTATATACTATTACGACATAACGTATAACGTTATATACGATAACGATATAACGTATAACGTTACATACTATATCGATATAACGTATAACGTTATATACTATTACGTTATAGCGTGTGACGTTATAGAGTATTACGATATAGCGTATAACGTTATATAGTATTACGATGTAGCGCATAACGTTACATGCTATTACGTTATAGCGTATAACGTTATATAGTATTACGATATAACGTATAACGTTATATACTATATCGATATAACGTATAACGTTATATACTATTACGTTATAGCGTGTGACGTTATAGAGTATTACGATATAGCGTATAACGTAATATAGTATTACGATGTAGCGTATAACGTTATATACTCTTGAGATATAACGTATAACGTTATATACTACTGCGATATAACGTATGACGTTATATGCTATAACGATATAACGTATGACGTTATATACTAATACGATATAACGTATAACGTTATATACTATTGAGATATAACGTGTAACGTTATATAGTATTACGATATAGGTTATAACGTTAGATGCTATTACGTTATAGCGCATAACGTTATATAGTATTACGATATAACGTACAACGTTATGTAGTATTACGATATAACGTATAACGTTATGTAGTATTACGATATAACGTATAACGTTATATGCTATAACGATATAACGTATGACTTCATGTAGTATTACGATATAACGTATAACGTTATATGCTATAACGATATAACGTATGACTTAATCTAGTATTACGATATAACGTGTAACGTTATATGATATTACGATATAACGTATAACGTTATATGCTATAACGATATAACGTATGACTTCATGTAGTATTACGATATAACGTATAACGTTATATGCTATAACGATATAACGTATGACTTAATCTAGTATTACGATATAACGTATAACGTTATATACTATTACCAAATAACGTATGACGTTATGTAGTATTACGATATAACGTATAACGTTATATGCTATAAGGATATAACGTATGACGTTTTGTAGTATTACGATATAACGTATAACGTTATATGCTATAACGATATAACGTATAACGTTATATGCTATAACAATATAACGTATAACGTTATATACTATTATGATATAACTTTATATACTTTTACGTTATAGCGTATAACGTTATTTAGTATTACGATATAGCGTATAACGTTATATATTATTACGTTATCGCGTATAACGTTATTTAGTATTACGATATAGCGTATAACGTTATATACTATTACGTTATACCGTATAACGTTATATAGTATTACGATATAACGTGTAACGTTATATACTATTACGATATAGCGTATAACGTTGTATACGAAAACGATATAACGTATAACGTTATACACTATATCGATATAACGTATATCGTTATATACTATTACGATATAACGTATGACATTACGTAGTATTACGATATAACGTATGACGTTATATACTAATACGATATAACGTATAACGTTGTATACTATTACGATATAGCGTATAAAGTTATATAGTATTACGATGTAGCGTATAACGTTATATGCTATTACGTTATAGCGTATAACGTTATATACTGTTACGATATAACGTATGACGTTATGTAGTATTACGATATATCGTATAGCGTTATATGCTATAACGATATAACGTATAACGATATATACGATGACGATATAACGTACAACGTTATATATTATTACGATATAGCGCATAACGTTATATACTATTACGTTATAGCGTATGGCGTTATAGAGTATTACGATTCATCGTGTAACGTTATATACTATTACAATATAACCTATAACGTTATGTACTATTACGTTATAGCGTATAACGTTATATAGTATTACGATATAACGTATAACGTTATATACTACTATGGTGTAACATTATATACTATTACGTTATAGCGTATAACGTTATTTAGTATTACGATATAGCGTATAAGGTTATATACTATTATCATATAGCGTATTACGTTGTATACGATAACGATATAACGTATAACGTTATATACTATTACGACATAACGTATAACGTTATATACGATAACGATATAACGTATAACGTTATATACTATATCGATATAACGTATAACGTTATATACTATTACGTTATAGCGTGTGACGTTGTAGAGTATTACGATTCATCGTGTAACGTTATATACTATTACGTTATAGCGTATAACGTTATTTAGTATTACGATATAGCGTATAAGGTTATATACTTTATCATATAGCGTATTACGTTGTATACGATAACGATATAACGTATAACGTTATATACTATTACGACATAACGTATAACGTTATATACGATAACGATATAACGTATAACTTTATATGCTATAACGATATAACGTATAACGTCATATAGTATTACGATACATCGTATAATGTTATATACTATTACGATATAGGGTATAACGTTATATATTATTACGTTATAGCTTATACCGTTATATAGTATTACGATATAGGGTATAACGTTATATACTATAGAGATATAACGTACAACGTTATATAGTATTACGATATAGGTTATAACGTTATATACTATTGAGATATAACCTATAACGTTATATACTATTACGTTATAGCGTGTGACGTTATAGAGTATTACGATATAACGTATAACGTTATATACTATATCGATATAACGTATAACGTTATATACGATAACGATATAACGTATAACGTTATATACTATATCGATATAACGTATAACGTTATATACTATTACGTTATAGCGTGTGACGATATCGAGTATTACGATATAGCGTATAACGTTATATAGTATTACGATGTAGCGTATAACGTTACATGCTATTGCGTTATAGCGTATAACGTTATATAGTATTACGATATAACGTATAACGTTATATACTATATCGAAATAACGTATAACGTTATATACTATTACGTTATAGCGTGTGACGTTATAGAGTATTACGATATAGCGTATAACGTTATATAGTATTACGATGTAGCGTATAACGTTATATACTCTTGAGATATAACGTATAACGTTATATACTATGACGATATATCGTTTAACGTTATGTAGTATTACTATATAACGTATAACGTTATATACGATAACGATATAACGTATAACGTTGTATACTATTACGATATAACGTATAACGTTATATACTATAACGATATGACGTATAACTTTATGTAGTATTACGATATAACGTATAACGTTATATACGATAACGATATAACGTAGAATGTTATTTACGATAACGATATAACGTATAACGTTATATACTATATCGATATAACGTATAACGTTATATACTATATCGATATAACGTATAACGTTATATACTATATCGATATAACGTATAACGTTATATACTATTACGATATAACGTATAACGTTATATACTATAACGATATAACGTATAACGTTATATACTATATCGATATAACGTATAACGTTATATGGTATATCGATATAACGTATAACGTTATATACTATATCGATATAACGTATAACGTTATATACTATATCGATATAACGTATAACGTTGTATATTATTACGATATAACGTATAACGTTATATACTATATCGATATAACGTATAACGTTATATACTATATCGATATAACGTATAACGTTATATACTATATCGATATAACGTATAACGTTATATACTATATCGATATAAGGTATAACGTTATATACGATAACGATATAACGTATAACGTTATATACTATTAAGATATAACGTATGACGTTATATACTATAACGATATAACGTATAACGTTATATACTATATCAATATAACGTATAACGTTATATACTATATCGATATAACGTATAACGTTATATACTATTACGATATAAAGTATAACGTTATATACTATAACGATATAACGTATAACGTTATATACTATATCGTT